>NC_133619.1:410728476-411028476 GCF_048593235.1 Sminthopsis crassicaudata
CCTGCGCTCAAACTGGAAGTGCCTGCCAGAAACCGCGGTCCCTAGTTCAAAGGTTCAGCTTCTCTGGGGCTTCCCAGGTTGAATTCCACAGCCTTCAGCTGAGCTAGGCAGTGTGTGTTGCCTTGGGCCCTATCAGCCTACTTCTCAATCTCTTAACTAGTCACAGATGAGAGCTAGGGGCCACACCCACCATGCTGAGATCTGCTGAGTCACCCCCAGGATCCGGGAAGATCTAATCTATCTTTGAATTTTTAAAGTTGTTTAGATTTCTCTTCTGAACTGCTGTATTATAAGCAGAGAAGAGCTAATAGCCTGTGCCAGATTCCTTTATCTCAGTGGCTTCTCTGATCCCAGAGCCCTTCCCAGAGTGATCGGCGCAGTATGCTAGCACCCAGCCGTCTGTGCTGGCCTCTCTTCTTCCTCCCCTGGGAACTGACCTTTTCTGTTGAAACTCCAGATTCTCTTCAGCTGGTAAGTCGTGCTTCCAGTCCTTGTGGTTTCTATCAGTCCAGCGCCATTTTTGAGGCTGATTTATCTAATTGGTTGTGAGGGAGTAAGGACGTTCACAGAGTCCTGTGTATCTTCTCTGCCATCTTGATGACCCCTCCAGAAGGATCTTCTGAAGAGCAATTGATAATATCAATTATCAGATCTGAGAAATGCCAAGGATAAACACATAAATCAAAATAAGGCAGTTTCTATAAAGGGCTGAAACTCTTAAAAGGTATGCTTGAATCAGACAACTGAGCATGTAAGGTTAATTACCTATTGGACAATAACTCTATTAGCATATGTTTGGAATTTCTCTTCTCTTAGTTAAAGCTGTTTCAATGTTTGGGGTTAAGAGAATTGTAGGTAAGGATTAGGGGGTGAGTAAGAGAGGTGAGAGAACTTCACTTAGCCACAGGTGGAGAGGAGAAAAGTGTGGAGATTCTGGACTCTAGAATCAAGGAGAGATCCTTTGCAAAACTCTTGGCAGTTTTGTCCACCTCCTTCACTCCTCCCCCTAAAGACCAATGACTTTTTCTTATCCTGCCTCTGGCAGACTCTGGGCCTCCAGGGAGCTAGTCTGGACTTCACAAGCTTCATAACCCTACTAAATTACTGACCCCTGGAATTTATCATAGATCTCTTCATAATAGGAGGAAATAACCTCCTGTATAAGGAACTGTGAATTATTAGTTTTCCCACATAGGTTCCTTACATGCATATGTCACTACCATTTTACTATTAGTTTAGCTGACTCACTAGGAAATCCATGTGTCCTAAAGGGCAATGTACTCTTGAGTTGAGGAGATTAATTTTGTAATGGTTTTCCTTTTTTGTTGTTGTTTTTCAATCATTTTTCAATCAAGTCTAATTCTCTGTGATCCCATTGTGGGTTTTCTTGGCAAAGATACTGGAGTGGTTTGCCATTTCCTTCTACAGATAATTTTACAGATGAAGAAACTGAAGTTAACAGGATTAAATGATTTGCCCAGGGCAACATAACTAATAAGTATCTGAAGTTAGATTTGAATTCAAGTCTGGCTGGTAATCATTGAGAGATTTATTGGCATGACATGGTTAGGAAACTTCAACCCCATAAGGTTAAGTGGTAGCCTCTGGGAATCTGGCCTACCAGAGTCAGTTTAAGATGAGAAAAGTGGTGTTAATGAGAATGCTGCAGTTTTTTCTCATCTTAAAACAAAATTATTTAAAACTTAAATTCAAAATAGAAAAAAGAGGAAAATAATGTCATATGCATAGCAAAACATGAAAAGATTTAAAATATGTGATAATAAATGTCTATTTCAAGAAAGCCTGTATAATGAATACTATACTATGTTCAGAGATGTTCATTTTCTTTATTTCTTTGTAGATTTTCTTTTGTTCTATACAATTATTTTAAATAGTTAAAATATTAATTAATATGGCTGACATATGGTTTCCATTTTTTCTCCACATTAACTTTAACTTTTTCTGGGATCTATGTTTACTACTCTTGATTTTTTTCTAACAAATTCTACTTCTAGAAATTTTAATCATGTTTTTGTGTTATCTTATTTCCTAATCCTACTCATTTTTGTGTTTTATTTATATGCCTTGCTATTATTTATCCTACCCCAATTCTGAGGGTCTGTCCCTTACCACAACCTCCCTGCTCTGCCTGCTGCTCTTCCTCCTTTTTTGTGCTTTCTTTGATTGACTCTTTCTCTAGAATTTTTTTTGTGAGATGTTTCATATTTTCTTTTTTCCTTTCCATTTTTATATAGTTGTATGGTATTTCAAGGTCTCATAACTTTGCTGGCTTCTCCTTACCCAATTATACTTTTCAAGGAATAATTTTCTTCCTTTAGATTTTGGATCTTCTCTTCCTGGTTGGTTGACTTTCTTTTCACAATCTTTCATTTTTATTGGATTGTTCTCATTTTCCCTTCATTTTTTTTCTCAATCTCTCTGTTCATTTTTAGGGTTTTTTTGAATTGTCCCTTTTTATGCAGGTGACCAATTAACATTATTCTTTGGAGTTGGTGAGGCTTTTTTTTAACTTCATTATTATTTTTTTTTGTGGGGGGGGGGAGATGAGCTCTGGTCTTTTCTATTCCCATACTAACTTACTGTGATTGATTTTTTTTCTCCTTGGCTTGCTCATTTTTGTGGTTTTGTTTTTTTGTTTTTGTTTTTTTAGTTTATAGCAAATTGTAGTATAATTGCCTTTGGTTCTGGATCATGAGGGATTGTTCCTCCAAACTTAGGTCCTTCTTCAATTCTCTCTCCTGCAATCAAACTGAGAACTCTGCCCTACTGTATTTATCCAGAGATAGCAGCATCCCTGCCCCTCTGCTTCTTCATTCAGCAGGTCAGCGTGTGCTAGTGCTTTCTCACCCAGGGTCATGTCTCTGCAGCACAGCTGGGCCTGACATAAACAGAAGTTGCTTCAATCTTCCCAGACACTAATACTGTGTGGGAGGTGAAAATTCCTGTGATTGGGATTTAAGCTCTCAATCCAACTAGTCCCAGAAGTCACAGTTTTCTATTTTAGCCAGGATATTCAGGAGATCTGTAAATTTCAAAGGGACCAAACGTCCATCCTGGTATCTTTGGATCTTCTCCCACCATATCAATAGGAGTACTGTTCATCTCAAACTCATATTTAACTACTCTATATTTACCTTGAAGCACAATTTTGTCTTATTTGTGGAGGGGGTCTGGAGATCTTTGAATTTTCAGTCCTACTCCATTATCTTTCAGAATGTTCTCTCTTTCTATCCTAATATAGTACAGACTCCTTAAGGTTGGGGCTATTAACATTTTTCATTTGTAATTGCAAATCTTCCATTAGTATATACTTTATAGATATTTGTTCCTTGATGCAACATCTTCCTTTATTATTATTATTATTATTTATTTCTTTAAAATATCTAATGTTAACGAAAAACAAAAAAAATGATGATACTAACTGGAAAAAGATGATTAGTCTGCTTTAAACTTCTAAAATTTTATTTCTACTTAATCTAGGTATTCCCTAATTGTAAGTTAATTATAAACAATTCCATATTTCTATTCATAATTCATATCATTCCACTTTATGCCCTTACTGTTTGAGTCAAATTGATTTACTAGATCATGCTTAGAGACAACATTCTAATTTTTACCTCTTTTGCAAAATTGCATGGCACATTATGTATATAATATACTCTTTCCTTACCTCTACCTCATAAAATCCTTATTTTCCTTCAAAGCACAATTTGAATGTCATATTTAATTTACGTGGCCTTGACTAACCCTACCATTCTTGGGAACTTCCCTCTTAAAAGTATTTTTTTTCTGCATAAACTTTGCATTTATTTACTTTTATACATGTTGTTATCACCAATATAATTTAAACTCCTTCAAAGCATGGATACTTCTTTTTTGGTCTTTCTTAAATGTCGAAAATTGTGCCTTATATGTAGGAGATTAACAAATGTTTGATTTATGTCCTGAATTGAAATCACTTCACTGGCAGGTATAGGCAATGAAGCAAGAACTCAGGCCTCTGTACAGTTAAAAGTAATGATTACACTCTTCCATGTTAACTAATTGAGATTTACTGTGCAGAATCTATTCAAATAGTATAAAAAACTGTTTTCATGAATTAATTTCCATTGGTAAGGAGTTCAGAAGAACAATTTGTGAGCAATAAAATATATCATATCAGACACTTTTCAATAACTTTACATAGTCTTCTAATATGGTTACTTGGTACTCTGTGTCACAGACTTCCACATTTTATTTTATTGAGTATAGGTCAGATTTTAATAGCTTAACCTTTTGGTAAACCATGGTCTCTGATACAAAAAGTGAATATAATTTTACTTTATTTGATATTATTAAACTGTAAACAGCATCACTATTACTTCTAGAAATGTGCTTAAATTAAATAGCTTTCTTAATGTATTTCAACCCTATTCCAGAAGGTTATTTTCAAGCAATATCCTGACTATGTACCAAGTAAAATGAACTCTTTTTTCATTTTGTTTTTAGGCAATCTAGATTCTTAAGTATTTATTTAGCAACATCATATGATAATAAGATTAAATAGCCATGCTACTAAGTATAGATTACCATTGTATCTATTCCTATGAATAAATTATGATTTTATAATACTCATAATTCCATTTTATGCAAATAATTCATAAATTTTCCATAGTTTTTCTAAAATGATTTCTTTTATTCTTGTGCAGACTCTTCCTATATAAAAATCAAAATGACAAATTGAAGCTTCCATTTTACCCCTAATTCTGGTACTATTTATATGATAATTTTCAACTTTTACTAATTACTAAAACTTAGTAATAATTTTTTAAAAAATTATATACTTTAAAATGTGAAGTTAAAATGATCAATATATGAGGTCATATCTGGGAATCAGAAACATAGGATTATAGGATCATATTTTGTCCAGTTATTTCAGTCTTGCCCAACTTTTCATAACTCTAGTTGGAGTTTTCTTGGCAAAGATATTGGAGGGGTTTATCATTTCCTTCTGCAGCTCATTATATAAATGAGAAACTGAGGCAAACAGTTATTTATTAGATTATTAGCCCAGAGTCAGAGTTAGTAAGTGCCTGAGGCTAGATTTGATATCATGAAGAGGAGTCCAGGTCCTAAAATTTATTTAATATATTAATTTGCTGTTTTTATGGGGTCTTATAGATTAAAGACAGATAAAATCTTAAGTTCTCTTCATCCAATCTTATTTAATAGATAAGGAAATAAAAACCAAAAAAGATAAATTGACTCAGTAAAGACCACAAGAGCAAAGTTACCAAAAAGGATTTGAATCAGGTCTTCAGATTTCAAATCTATCACTCTTTATATTGCATCACAACAACTTAAAATTTTTGTCCTCAGTCAAACAAATTATCACTGTACTTAGTTTCTCATATGACATTATTAAGCCTATTATAATTGAGTTGGGAAGACACTAATCAGACAATTTCCCAAACAAACCAATCAGTCTCTGATTGGGACACCTGAGAAGTCTCCTATGTGCAACTAACTACTGCCTTAGCTACTCTCATAATAAAGTCATCTTCTGCTCATTTGTCTCCACCAAAAAGAAGGAGGGGCATTAGTTCAGATTCTAAGAGTCTAAATTTAGTTCCATCTCTAATCCCATCAAGTACCCATAATGAAACCAACCACCGAAATAATATAGATATGTCTGGGATGTTGGAGGGAAAGAGACTATTTTCTATGGTACTAAAATAGTGGTTAATAAGATTTCTTTCAGAATTGGGTCTACAAAGTAAAGGAAGAAATGGGTCTTAACTGCATTTTGTACTTAGAACAAACGGATCTAGAATTCCAGATTATCCTTGCTTTAAATTGACTCTTGCATATTTATTAATCTTCTTATACTATTAAACCTAGAGCCTAACATAAATTGAAATTGCCAAGTGCCAGTGACTATTAATTTTCAGATTTCTCCATTTAGTAAAAGACTATTTTTTTGGATCAAAACTGTCTCTGTGCAACTTCAGCCTTTGAATTGTAGTCACTCTTTTGCGCCTATGAGCTTTTCATATATATTTTTTTCAGGTCTGAATCAGAAATCTTATACCAAATTCAATGCCTTTTTCATAAATGTCATTACCTGTATGTATGCATATATAGGAAATACACATACATATATACTGCATTCTTTTCTTTTCTTTTTTCTTTTCTTTTCTTTTCATTTTTTTCTTTTAAATTTTTTTATTAATTTTATACTTATAACTTTTTTTTTGACAGTACATATGCATAGGTCATTTTTTACAACATTATCCCTTGCATTCACATCTATTCCGAATTTTCTGTACTTTTCTCCACCCTCCCCCCCCAGATGGCAGGCAGTCTCATACATGTTAAATGTATTATAGTATATCCTAGATAGAACCGAATTTCTTGTTGCAAAGGAAGAATTGGATTCAGAAGGTAAAAATAACCTGGGAAGAGAAACAAAAGTGCAAACAGTTTATACTCATTTCCCAATGTTCCTTATCTGGTTGTAGCTGAGTCTGTCCATCAATTGGAACTGAATTAGATCTTCTCTTTGTTGAAGATATCCATTTTCATCAGAATACATCCTTATACAGTGTCTTTATTGAAGTTATAATGATCTCTTGGTTCTGCTCCCTAAAGCCTTTTTCTTAAAAGTCATTACATGTGTGCATGTATATGTTTGTGAGTATATAAATACATATTATATATTGATTAGGTCTGAAGACCCTGAATATCTACATAGACCTTCCTGGGATCATAAACTTTAAAACTGGAAATGACATGGAAATATAAATGAGTCAAAGCCACTCATTTTTTAAGTGAGAAATTAGAGATGATAAAATTCTAATGACTAGCCTTATATCACACAACTAATAAATTTTTGAGTCAGCTTGTCTAACTTGAGTCCTAAAATAGCAAACCATTTACTATGCCATACCATATTTCCATATCATATTATCTACATTAATTTTTCATACTCTGTTTAGTCAAACTGAGACCTGTTCAAAAATCTAGCTTAAAAAGGGCAAGTCTCCCATTGCATTAAAAGGTATCTCCTGACTTTTTGTATGGTTCTAGAGGAGAAACTGACGCTGGTGACTTGGTGCATCCCTCCCGCACTTTAGACTTATTCACTAGTATGTCATGGACTCAGATCCCTGAGGTCATAGTCCTCTCATTGAACAAAGAACAAGCAATAACTCTGCAACATATATTAGCGTATAAGATATAATTATTTTAATAGTGACTTGTTACTTACAGTTGTCATGAGTGCTGAAATTTGAAAATATTCCATAAAAATTTTCTTATATTGCTCAGAAAATACAATTAAATGAAATCTTGAAGTTCTTTTGTTTTCATCTTCTGAAGGAAACTCCAAGCAGATAATGCAATTTATTTTTTTTAACCACCACTGCTTTCATTTATAACAGTAAGATCATGATGAATTTTATTAATTTCCTCTAGTACTGTCATTATCTTGTCTATTATACAAAATTTTTTCACATTGAGGGTATTCACAATTAAATTGATGGGTGAGAGCTTGAGATTCCAAGTATTTTTTCACTCTTATTTGTTATTCCTTTTTTCCATTTAAGTTTTCATATATTGTGTTTTGGAATAAGAAACTAAATGGGAATTTCGAGAGACTTTTGTGGAAGCCACAGACTGTAGTCACATGTATATAAAATATAGCAAATAATACAAAATATTTTAAAAATCAGAAATTCATAAAATATGTGTAATATTATATAGCAACAACATATTTTATTTTTAATGCCATAATAATTCAGGATTCTATAGTGTGAATGAAAAACTAAAAATATTTGAAGTTTTTCCAGATTGAAAGGGATAGGGTAATAAGAAGGGTCAGTTGCTCTGTATCCCAAACCTTTGTGAAATGGAAGGGTAATTGTACCATTCAGGAAATAATAAATACCACAGGATTAGAAGTAGGTGACTTTTTTGTCCATTTAATGTTTCTATGTGTATCCCAACCCTCGAGAGAAGAGAAAAACATCATAATCTGGTGAGTAGGCTTATAGCCTTTAACAGATTGCCTTAGTTTTGTAATCAGACTGTAGCCAAAAGATAGAGTCTGGCCGTGGCTCTTTTTTTTACAAGTTTTTCAGCCTAGTATAGCTGCTAGACACAATTTTGACTAGCTTTCAAGAAGCCATGATGGGTGCTCAGGAGCCAAGAAGGCATTACAAAAGCGGATATTTATCTGAACTCTACCCCAAACCTTTCCAAATATTTTAAAATAATGACTCTAAACAAACTCTACAGTGGTAGAACTACAAAAAAGACATACTAAAACATGTTTTTTTCATCGAAGACAACTTAGAAAATCAACAGGGAATGTCTTTTGTACCTGTACCTTCTAGCGTAGGACCCACAAGCCCAGACCAGGTCCCAATGGTAACAGTAGTAGTCTCCAGACCTCTCAGTCTACAGATACAAAACATAACTAAATGTTTAGCAGAAAATAAAAAGCATCAGCACAGACTGCACCAGCTGAGACATATCCCTAGGAAACCAGGAAGAGGTCTCAGGAGCTAAAGAATTAGCTTTCAGAACTCCCAGCCCATAGAAGGTAAGTGGTAGAGCTACTGAAAAGTATGGCTAGTAGTCATTGTCTACATAGTAGACAAAGTAACAAAGATTCAATCAATAGAAATCTACATTATATGTCAGCCACATTATTATTGTTTTAGATGCATGTTTACTTATGGGCAAGTGTATGTATCTGTGTGTATGTATGAATATATCTGTATCTACATATGTATATGTATATTTAATTTCTATGCTTAATTGTAGCCTGCTTTGGGTAGATGGGAAGGAGGTAAATGAAAGAGGAAAAAATAAAGTAAAAAAAAAAAAAAAAAACAAGTGTACAGCAGGGAACAAAAGAATAATCTATAAGGAAGCAAAGGAAGTATGGACACTCATGAATATAAATTCTTCTATTATTATATATATTTTCTTGAAATTAAAAAGAATCATTATATATTTTGAATTCTCCCTTATTTTTCTGCCATGTAGGTGACAGTATTTCTTTTTCTTTTTCTTTTCCTTTTCTGTCTTTCTTTTTTATTGTATTTCCTTCTTATTTTGTATTCAGTGCAATAAATAAATAGAACAAATTTTAAAAATGCAAATAAAAGGGGAGTTAAGATTCAAGTAACAGACTGGGGATGTGAGCAAAAAATGCAAAAAAAAATATGACCTTAGAAAGTTAGAATGATGACAAGGAAGATCAAAATCACACTCAGAAGAATGACATAAAACCAAAACTCCTGCATCTAAACCCTCCAAAGAAAACAGGAATTGTTTTTAGGCCATGAAAAAGATCAAAAAGGATTTTGAAAATCAAGTAATTAGAGTAAAGATTGAGAAGAGAAATTACAGTGATGCAAGAAAATAATGAAACAAACAAAAACAAAAACAAAAACCTTAAGTCAGCACCATAGGATTAGAAGTAAGTGACTTTTGCTAAAACTACTGAAGAATGCGATGCCTTAAAAATATCTTAGACCAAGTGGTAAATGATTTCCAAAAAATCAATGAGGAAAAGAAGGCCAAAAAATTTAGGACTGGTTAAAATGGAAAGAGATGCACAAAAAAATCACTATATTACAAAAACAAAATAAAATTTTAAAAAATTCCTAAAATAAAGTAGAAAAAAAAAAAGGAAATTCAAAAGTTCAATGAAGTGAATAATTCCTTCAAAATTAGAATCGGCTATATGGAAGCCAATGAGTATGAGAAATTAAGAAACAATAAAACAAAATCAAATAATGGAAAAAAAAAAGAAGAAGAAGACAATGTGAAATTGGTCATTGGAAAACAATTTCTCTTGAAAATAGAACCAGGAGAGTTTTAAAATTTTCCTACCTGTAATCCATGATGAAAAAGAATAACCTAGATACCTTATTTCAAGAAATTAATAAGTCTCCAACAACTGCCGATTGCTCTCTGGGAGGAGATCTGCTGTGTCAATTGCTGCCAACTCTGACCTAGAGTACAGACTCCTCTCTCCCTTGCTCAATGTTGCTTCTTTTATCCTCCCAGAGAATGGGCTTGGAATAACTCAGAGGCTTCTGGGAAAAAAAAAAAAATACTTCAACCAATGAACTTGCTCCTCCCAAGCATGCAAGCTCCTCCCCAGAAGTTCAAAGAGGTAAAACTCCCCCCAAAGGTGGAACCAGAGAATTGTTAAGTACCAATTTAACCCGTAGTAAGAACCTAATATATCATTATCTAATTAGCACTTAGTAAGAACCTAAGTAACAAGGAAAACAGCCTTCATTTTCTAGAATAAGATGGTAAATTACAAATTGAAAGAATCCACTGATCATCTCCTGAAAGAGATCCCAACATGAAAACTCCAAACAATATTATAGTCAAATGCCAGAGCTCCCATGTTAAAACAAAAATATTGCAAACAGACAGAAAGGAACAATTCAATTATACTGTACCCTATCAGGATAACACAAGGTCTCTTAAGCTCTGATCTTTTTTTTTATATTGTTATTATTATTATTATTTTTTTTTTGACAGTATATATACATGAGTAATTTTTTTTTACATTATCCCTTGTATTCATTTTTCCAAATTTCCCTGTTCCTCCTTCTACTCCCTCCCCTAGATGACAGCCAATCCCATACATATTAAATGTGTTACAGTATAAACTAGATAAAATATATGTGTGTAAATCCCCTTTTCTTGTTGCATGGTAAGAATTGGATTCCACAGGTATAAGTAACCTGGGTAGAAAGACAGTAGTGCAATTTACAGTCAAATTCCAGTGTTCCTTCTCTGGGTATAGGAGTTTCTGTCAATTATTGATCATCTGGAAGTGAATTGGATCTTTTTTATGTTGAAGATATCCACTTCCATCAGAATATATCTTCATACAGTATTGTTGTTGAAGTGTATAGTGATCTTCTGGTTCTGCTCATTTCACTCAGCATCAGTTCATGTAAGTCTCTCCAAACCTCTCTGTATTCATCCTGCTGGTCATTTCTTACAGAGCAATAATATTTCATAACTTTCATATATCATAATTTATCCAAACATTCTCCAATTGATTGACATCCATTCATCTTCCAATTTCTAACCACTACAAAAAGAGCTTCCAGAAACATTTTGGCACATACAGGTCCCTTTCCCTTCTTGAGTATTTCTTTGGGATATAAGCCCAGTAGTGGCACTGCTGGGTCAAAGGGTATGCACATTTTGATAACTTTTTGGGCATAATTCCAGATTGCTCTCCAGAATCGCTGGATTCTTTTGCAACCAACAATGCATCAGTGTCCCAGTTTTCCCACATCTCCTCCAACATTCATCATTATTTGTTCCTGTCATCTTAACCAATCTGAGAGGTGTGTAGTAGTATCTCAGAGTTGTCTTAATTTGCATTTCTCTGATCAGTAGTGATTTGGAACACTCTTGTGGATATAGTTTCAATTTCATCATCTGAAAATTGTCTGTTCATATGCTTTGACCATTTATCAATTGGAGAATGGTTAGATTTCTTATAAATTAGAGTCAGTTCTCTATATATTTTGGAAATCAGGCCTTTATCAGAACCTTTAATTGTAAAAAATATTTTCCCAATTTGTTACTTCCCTTCTAATCTTGTTTGCATTAGTTTTATTTGTACAAAAGCTTTTTAATTTGATGTAATCAAAATTTTCTATTTTGTGATCAATAATGATCTCTAGTTCTCCTTTGGTCATAAATTCCTTCCTCCTCCACAGGTCTCAGAGGTAGACTATTCTTTGTTCCTCTAGTCTATTTATGATCTCATTCTTTTTTTTTAATTTTATTTATAAATTTTTGACAGTATATATGCATGAGTAATTTTTTTATAACATTATCCTTTGTATTCATTTTTCCAAATTATCCCCTCTCTCCCTCTACTCCCTCCCCTTGATGACAGGCAATCCCATACATTTTACATGTGTTACAATATAACCTAGATACAATATATGTGTGTAAATCCAATTTTCTTGTTGCATGTTAAGTAGTAGATTCCGAAGCTATAAGTAACCTGGGTAGATAGATAGTAGTGCTAACAATTTACATTCACTTCCCAGTGTTCCTTCTCTGGGTGTAGTTGTTTCTGAGCATCATTGATCAACTGGAAGTGAGTTGGATCTTCTTTATGTTTAAGATATCCACTTCCATCAGAATACATCTTCATACAACATTGAAGTGTACATTGATTTGATCTCATTCTTTATGCCTAAATAATGGACCCATTTTGATCTTATCTTGGTATATGGTGTTAAGTGTGGTTCCACATCTAATTTCTGTTATACTAATTTCCAGTTTTCCCAACAGTTTTTTTCAAATAATGAATTCTTATCCCAAATATTAGTATCTTTGGGTTTGTCAAAAATTACATTGCTATAGTTGTACCCTATTTTGTCCTGTGTACCTAACCTATTCCACTGATCGACTAGTCTATTTCTTAACCAATACCAAATTGTTTTGGTGACTGCTGCTATATAATATAGCTTTAGATCAGGTACACTTAGATCACCTTCTTCTGACTTTTTTTTCCTTTAATTCCCTTGAAAGTCTTGACCTTTTATTCTGCCATATGAATTTTGTTGTTATTTTTTTTCTAGGTCATTAAAATAGTTTCCAGGAAGTCTGATTGGTATAGCACTAAATAAATAGATTAGTTTGGGGAGTATTGTCATCGTTATATTCACTCTGCCTATCCACAAGCACTGAATGTCTTTCCAATTATTTAAATCTGACTTTATTTTTGTGGCAAGTGTTTTGTAATTTTGCTCATATAATTCCTGACTTTTCTTTGGTAGATGGATTCCCAAATATTTTATAATGTTTACAGTTGTTTTGAATGGAATTTCTCTTTGTATCTCTTGCTGTTGCATTTTGTTGGTGATGTATAAAAATGCTGAGGTGAGGATTTATGTGGATTTATTTTGTATCCAGCAACTTTGCTAAAGTTGTGAATTATTTCTAATAACTTTTTATTAGAATCTCGAGGGTTCTCTAAGTATAACATCATATCATCTGCAAAGAGTGATATTTTGATTTCCTCATTCTTCCTTTAATCTTTTTCTTGACTCTTATTGCCGGGACTAGCATTTCTAATACAATAATGAATAGTAATGGTGATAGTGAGCAACCTTGTTTCACTCCTGATCTTACTGGGAAAGGTTCCAGTTTATATCCATTATATATTATGCTTACTGATCATCTTAAATATATACTCCTGACTAGTTTAAGGAATAGTCCATTTATTCTTGTACTCCCAAAAGTTGTTAGTAGGAATGGATGTTGTAGTTTATCAAATACTTTTTCTACATCTATTGAGATGATCAGATTTTTTTTTTAATTTTAAAATTTGATTATTAATATCGTCAATTATACCAATAGTTTTCCTAATATTAAACCAGCCCTGCATTCCTGGTATAAATCCTACTTGATCATAATGTTTTATCCTGGGGATGATTTTCTGAAGTCTTTTTGCTAATATCTTATTTAAGCATCAATAATCATTTAGGAGATTGGTCTATAGTTTTCTTTCTCAGTTTTCAGCCTACCTGGTTTGGTATCAGTACCATGTCTGTGTCATAAAAGGAATTTTATAGGACTCCTTCATCCCCTATTTTTTCAAATAATTTATATAACATTGGCGCTCGTTGTTCTTTTAATGTCTGATAGATTTCACATGTAAATCCATCTGGTCCTTGGGATTTTTTCCTGGGGAGTTGGTTAATAGCTTGTTCTATTTCTTTTTCTGAAATGGGACTATTTAAGCAGTTTACCACCTCCCCTGTTAATCTAGGAATCCTATAGTTTTGGAGGTAGTCATCCATTTCATTTAAGTTATCAAATTTATTAGCATAAAGTTGGGCAAAGTAACTCATTATTTCTCTAATTTCCTCTTCATTGGTGGAAAGATCCCCCTTTTCATTTTTAAGACTAATGATTTGATTTTCCTCTTTCCTTCTTTCTGATCAGATTTACCAAAAGTTTATCTATTTTATTGGCTTTTTCATAAAACCAACTCTTGGGTTTATTTATTTTCCCTTCTTTTTCTATTATCTCTGGATAGTTTATTTCCTGTAAAATATAATCTAGGCTCTTTTTTTGATCATAGTTTTCGGGAAGTCCAATGATCCTCAGATTATCTCTCCTAGATCTATTTTCCAGGTCTATAGATATTCCCAGTAAGTATTTGACGTTATTCTCCAGCGCGAATTTGTATTTGTTCCGTCCTGATTTTTAATGAGTTATTTTCTTCATTAACATTTTTTAGTTCTTTTTCCATATGTCCAATTGAGTTTTTAAATGAATTATTTTGCTCTGTGGAAATTTATTTTCCAATTCACTAATTTTTTTTTAATTTTTTTTTTTTTTTTTTTTTAGTGAGTTATTTTCTTTTTCCAAATTACAAATCCTATTCTCCTCTTGGGAATTTTTTATCTTTTTCAATTCAGAAATCCTACTTTCCTGTGGTTTTTTAACCTTTTCTAATTTACAAATTTTGTTTCCCTGCACCTCCTGTGAATTCTTTATTTTTTCCAACTCAAATTTCTGGATGTTGTTATTCTCTATCATAGCTTCTCTTTCCTTTCCCCATTTTTCTTCAAACTCTCTTAACTTTTTAATAGTCTCTTCTGGTAGAGAGTTATGTGATGGGGGGCAGGTATCATTCCCCTTTAGGGTGTTATCTGGAAACTATCTGCTGTTAGCCTCCTCAGGGTTGGATACCCATTCTTTCTCTTTATAGAAGGTGTCAATCATTCTCTTCTGTTTCTTACTCATTGTTAACACTCTATGGGGAGACTGACCTTAGGTCGGAAATTTACCAGCTTCCTCCCAGACCGGGGATAAGATGCAGCAATCCTGTGACTGGGCTAAGTGAGAGCTCTGGGAGAGAGTTCCCCTCCCCCTCTGGAAATGACTCAGAGGTGGATAGCATGGCTGCATTGGGTGGAGTGTCCTTGACCCCTGCTTCATGGCCTAGCAACTGCCCTGAGACTAGAGACTGAATAGTAAAAGGGTCATATTGCATATATTAGCAGCTGACAGGTGAAAAGCCCCTGTACTCAAACCGGAAGTCTCTGTCTGGGAAACACAGTCCCTGCTTCAGAGGGTCTACAGGTTCACTGTGGGAGTTTTGCTGCTGCTGGAGTTTCGCTACTGTGAGAATTTCACTGCCTCAGGCTGACCCTGCACTATGTGGATTAGAGGCTGCCCTAGGCTGTGTCCTCTGCCATTCAGGTTCTTAACTGCCCCAAGGAAAAGCCCTGGATAGTAGCAGGAGGCTGCACAGTCCTGCTAAGATCTGTGTTAGGTCACTTCCGGTTTGGGGTGATTATATTTTCTGGCTTTTTATTTTTATTCTCTTCTGATCTGCTATTTTACATGCAGAGTAGAGCTATCAGCCTATGCCAGATTCTTCTATCTCCATGGCTTCTCTGATCCCAGCTTTCTCCCCAGCCCATTTGGCACAAGGTGCTAGCACCTAACCCTGTTTGTACTGATCTTTTTTTTTTCCTCCCCTCAGAACTGACCTTTTCCGTCGAAATTCCAAATTCTCTTCGGCTGGTAAGTTGTGCTTCTAATCCTTGTGGTTTTTTTATCAGTCCAGCGTTACTTTTGAGGCTGATTTAACTAAGTTGGAAGTGAGGGAAGAAGGGAGCTTAAAAATTTGCGTGTATCTTCTCTGCCATCTTGGCTCTGCCAGCTCTGATATTTTCAATAAGAAAAGTTCACTATTTCATTGAATATTCATTTTTGACTTGAAGTATTAAATTCAGCTTTGTTGGATAGTTGATTCTTAGTTGCAAGAATTCCTTTGCCTTCTGAAATATCTTCCAAGGCCTTTGATTATTTGAAGTATAAGGTCTTTTTTTTTATTTTTTATTTTTTTTTAAATATTTTTGAATACATGCCTAGTAGTGGTATTGTTAAATAAAAGGGCATGCATCATTTTATCACTCTCGGCAAAAATCATACATTTTGATAATTTATCAATAAGTGAATGGCTAGCATAAGAATTTTGCTTTATTTATTTATTTTGTGGATTCCTTATATATTTGAGGAATAAGACTTTCATCAGGCAAACTTGCTTCAAAGTTCTTTTTACAATTATTATTTTTACTGAATTTCCATTTTATTTTTCTCCTTTTATCCAAATCCTCCTCAAAAGTGTTTTGCTATTCCCTCCCTACATATGCTTTTTTTTCTATCACTCTCCCTACATTCTCATTTCCTCTTCCCCTCCTACTTTGCCTTAAGATAGATTTCTATCCCTATATTGAGCCAATTCTTATAAGGTTCTTTCACTCACCCTTCTTTCCTCTGCTATACATCCTCCACTCTACTGTAAAAGTTTTTTTCTTGAATCTTTTATAGAAGATAATTTATGTCATTCTACATTTCTTTCTCTTTGTCCAAGTACATTCCTCTCTTATTCCTTGTTAATTTTTAAGATATTATTTCTTCATATTCAATTCACAACTATACCCTCTATCTGTATATACTCTTTCTAATTTCTCTAATAATGAGAATGTACTTAAATTACAAGTTTCATCCTCCCATATAGAAATGTAAACAGATTAACCTTTATTAAGTCTCTCATGTTTTCCCCTTCCTGTTTACACTTTTTTGATTCTTTAGAGTCCTGTATTTGAAAGTCAGATTTTCTATTCACCTCTGATATTTTCATTATGAAGACTTGAGGCTTGAATGCTCTCTATTTCACTGAATAACCACCCTTTCCCCTATAAGATTATACTCAGTTTTGCTTGGCCAGTGGGATTCTTAGTTGTAATCCTGTCTCCATTGCTTTTGAGAATATTTTATTGCAAGTTTTCTAATTGTTTAATGTAAAAGCTGTTAAATCTTGTGTAATCTTGACTGTGACTCCATAATACTTGAATTATTTCTTCCTGGATGCTTGCAACATTTTCTATTAGACCTGTGAGTTTTAGCTATAAATATTCTTGGGAGTTTTTATCTTGGAAACCTCTTTCAGGAGATGATCAGCAGATTCTTTAAATTTCTATTTTACTCTCTGGTCCTAGAATATCAGGACAGTTTTCCTTGATAATTTCTTTCTTTTAAAAAAAATTAAAAGCTTTTTTAATTTAAAAACATATGCATAAATCATTTTCAACATTCACTCTTGCAAATTGTGTTGCAAATTTTTTTCTCCCTCTTTCCTCTCCTAGATGGTAAATAATCCAATCCATATTAAACATTGTTCTATGTGCAAATCTTCTATTTCCACAATTATCTTGCTGTACAAGAAAAGGAATGGAATAGGATAGAAAACAAAATTCAAGCAAAAAACAAAAAAGTGGAAATACTACATTGTGATCCACACTCACTCACCACAGTCCTACCTCTGGGTTCAGATGGTTCTGTTCATCACAATACCTTTGAAATTGCCCCAAATCACCTTTCTGTTGAAAAGATCTATGTCCATTAGAATTTTTTATTATTATACAATCCTGTTGTTGCTATTTATAATGTTCTCTTAGTTCTTAGCATCAGTGCATGTAAGTCTCTCCAGACCTTTCTGAATTTATCCTGCTGATTGCTTCTTATAAAACAATAATATTCCATAACATTCACATATCATAACTTATTCAGCCATTCTGCTCATGATGGGTACCACTGTATTTCCAATTCCTTGCTACTACAAACTGTCCAGAGCTGCTCACTAGAGGATTTCAGTGCCAGACCAAATCCTTATCATAGTTGAGAAATGCAAGGGCAGAATTAATGAAGATGGTCAAACAAGAGACTGTTTATTCAAATTTTTCTCAGCCTTATATACCCTAATACACTTACCTAATTATAGTACATTGTGCATGCTCTTATTATAGGATACTGTGCATGCAGGGTGACATAAACAAAACATATAAACAAATGTTTTCTTTTCAAAGTATAACTTTGCTTTAATTATAACACAGGTTGTTATGCTCCCTGACTTCTCAGGAAGGCTGAGAGCTCTTAGGGGGAAATAGAGAGTCAAAACAAACAAGTCAGTAGGATTCCTTTTATTGGACTAAAGAGTCTATAGCTCACCCAGGGTTCTCCACTATCTGTGGCCCTCTACACATTTTTGTACCTGTGGGTACTTTTCCCTTTTTTATGATTTGTTTAGAATTCAGGTCCACTAGAGACACTGCTGGATCAAAGAGGATGCACAGTTTGATTTCCTTTTGGATGTAGTTCCATATTGCTTTCCAGAATGGTTGTATCAATCCACAACTCCACTAACAATGTTTTAGTGTCCTGATTTTCCCCCATCCCCTCCAACATTTATCATTATCTTTTCCTATCATTTTAGCCATTGATTATTTCTTAATAACTGATGTCTAAATTATTATTTTTTTTGATCAAGGCTTTCAGGTAGACCAATAATTTACAATTATCTCTCTATTTTTTAATTTTTTGATTTTGTTCTATTGTTTTGTAATTCCTTATGCAAATTCCACTTACCCAATTCTGATATTATATAATTATTTTCCTCAGTGAGCTTTTGCACATTTCCTTCCTTTTGACCAATGTTTCATTTTAAGGTATTCTTCTTCTCATTAACTTTTTGCATTTATTTTTGCATAATCTCATTTCTCTTCCCAATTTTCCATCTTTATCTTTTACTTGATTTTCAAAATATTTTTTGAGCTCTTCTATGGCCTGAGACAAATTGTTATTTTTTCTCAGAGACTTTGGATGAAGAAGCTTTGGCTTTGTTTTATTCTTCTGAGTGTTTTGATTTTCCTTGTCAACATAGTAATTTTCTATGATCAGAAACTTTTTATGTTGTTTGCTCATTTCCCATATGCTTTCTTAACTTTTATCTCATTGTTAAAGTAAGCCTCTGTTTTTAGGAGAGAGGGAACAATGTTCCAAGATGTGGGCAGAAATTCTTTCAGGGACCTGTACTGCAATCCTGATTTTAGCTCATGCTTGAGGTTATACCTCACTGTTAGCAAAGGGACCCCTATAATTTCCTTCTGATCAACTGTTAGACCTCTTACTTATCACCAGTAACCTCACATGCTGCTGCTGCAATTTTTGCAGTAGCAAATTTGTTTCTGTTGTTGCTGGCACTACTGGTGCTGCTTTTGCCACTTTAGACTCAGTGGCTTCCAAAGCCACTACCAGCCTGCTGGGACTCCTCTCACAGCCAAGTCTAACAAACCTTTACTGCCAAGCCCTCCTTGGAATCCATAGGCCAAGATGTCTGGAAACTGATGCTGCTATTATTTTGTCAGAGGCCCTAAAATCTAATCGTGGCTTACTGGAATGGGCCACCACTATGCCCTAATCCCACCCTGGTGCAACAGACATTTCCTACTAATCCTTGGCTGGAAAATTGTTTCACTTTGTCTTTTTGTGGATTCTGATACTCCCAAATTTGTTTAGATTCATTATTTAAAAATATTTGTTGGCATTTAGGGAAGAGCTCAGGTGAGCCCCGCCTTTACTTCTATATCTTGACTCTCTTCTACAGCTTTTTTTTTCAGGTTAAAGAATGGGAAAATGAAGCCCTTCAGTTGGTGAATGGTTGAAAACAAAAATTTTATTTTCTTTTTTTTTTTTCAAATAAATACATTGAAAATATATTTTAAATGATTGTCAGTTAAAGTGTAATACAAATCTTAATGCAGTATCACTCTCTCAGTTAACAGGCATCAGCAGATCCCTCAAACTCCATAGTATGCTGAGTAAAGATAAACATATAACAAAATAAATGCAAATGTTTCACAATAAAAATAATGTTGGTTTTTAAGTTAAAACTATCTTTTAATATGAGTTTTAAACAATGAAAAGTTTGTTGCAATTATCAAGATTTATTGAATTTATTGTATATACATATCATTATACTAGGCAATATAGGATAAAGAAGTATAGAGTATTGTTTTTATCTTAAGAGAGTTCTTTTGTCAAAAAAACCAACTTATCACATATAAAATATTAATGAATATAATAAACACCTATATCTATGTGTATTTTTTATATAAAATATAAAAATATACATGCATCCACATAATGCATAAATATACACATTTAATAGTTATATCAATTAATATATTTTTGTATTTATATATTTTGATGTACTCACACTTTGAGGTACATATAGATAAATATGATTTCATTATCTATACTGATTGAGATATATGACTATTCATCTTAATATGACTTATATCTTCTTTTGGAAAGTTTAGTAATCCCTGTTTTTTGTGTTTTTATCATATCTAAAGCTGTGAGAGGAAATATATGTTTGCTGAGGCAATTTCAGTTAAGTGATTTGCCCAGGGCCTCATAACTATGAAGTATTAAGTGTCTGATACCAGATTTGACCCCAGGTCCTCCTGATTTCAAGGCTGGTGCTGCATACACTGTGCCACCTCACTGCCATGAGGAAATATAATTTTATCACTGCTAATTGAAAGGTCATTGAAGGGATGTTATGTATGGAGATATATATAAAAGCATGCATACAAGCTTGCATGCATATATACATATATAATTATCATTCAAGAAAAATAACAGATCCTTGGAAGAAAGATAAGTGGTGAACAATTAATTTGTTTTCACAAGAATAGGGGAAAATGAAATAATTCTAGGACTGAACAACTACATGAAAGAAAGCATACACAGAGGTGAGATAGCAAAAATATTTATAAAATATTATGGGAAAAGAAATTAATAGTACAGAGAGTGTAGTGGAAGAACTGGCCAAAATTAAGCTTAGTAATAGTGAGGTTAAAGGGACTTGAGGAGTTGGAAGAGTACTTTAAATTGAATATTAACAAATAAAGGAGAGTACAAAATTTAAAGGATAAAGAAATTGCTAGAAAATAGAAAAATTAATAATTGGAATAGAGTAGATATAAAATTTACAATTGGACAAATTAACACAATTATCTTGTATTTGACAAGTATATAGACCTTAGATCTTTTGATAAGAATTATATGGTAAAAAAAAAATAGAAAATTGGTAAGCAGTATGGCAGAAACTAGACATAGAACAATATCATATCACTTGCCAAGATTAGGTCAAAATGGATTCATATCCTCAATTAAAAAAATTTACAAGAAATTTAGAACACAGAATATATTATATATCAGAGTAGAGTTATGCATAAGCAAGGAATTTGTGAAAAAAATGAAATAGAGAACAAAGTTAGATTTCAATCACATTAAATTAAAACTTTTTATATAAAAAATGTAGCATGTGTCAAAAGGAAAAATAATTGAGGGAATACATACACTATAAAAAATAAATAAATAAATAAATGTGCATACATATACATACACACACACACACACACACACATACACATCATATATACAGTTTATCAGGAAAAGGCCACATAGCTAAAGTAAATAAAGAACTTTGTGAAACCTATAAAAATAAGCATCATTTTCCAATTGAATAGCCATATGAAAAAAAATTCAGAATCATTATTGATTAAATAAATACAAGTTAAAATATATTTTTTTTTAATGTCTACTTGTAGAGGGCCATAAATAGTGGGGGAATTCTGAGTGATATATAACACCCTTCAGCTCAGAAGAAACCTGGTAAAAATATCTGGTTTTGTTCTCCATTTTCCCTATGTAATTTCTCACTTCCCTCACTGAGAAGTCAGGGATGATGTGACCACCTGTGTTCTACTTGAAGCAAGGATACTTAGAGCAGGGTGCTTACTCAATGTGACTGATGAGATAATGGTTCTCTAGTTCCCACATACTCAGTGTGACATAATGATGTAATTACTCTAGTATGATATAATGATGTAATTACTCTAGTTTGCATATACTTAGTGTGATGTAATGATGTAATCAGACTGAGGTATTTAAGGGCTGAAAGAACTGGAGAAGGGAGCTCAAGCTCAATCTCAGACTGAAATTGAGACTCAAACTCAGACTCAGACTCAGAGAGGAGACACTCAAGATGGAGACAGAGAATCTTCCTGGTGGCTCTCCTGCCTTCATAACTCTTCCACCTAAGACCGAGGCTAGTCCAAAGATACTCCAGCGAGCTAGTCTGGACATTACATCTATGAGATTAGCTACAATGACAAAAGGGCAAACTGATAAATATTAGAAGGAATGTGGAAAAACTGAGACAGTAATTCATTGTTTCTGGAATTTTGAACTAGTCTAACCACCTTCTGAGAACAAACTGGAATTTAATCAAAACAGTTTTAAATTATTTATACCAAGAATCTATTATGTTTAGCTGGAGTAAACAAACCAACAAACAAAAAAGAAGGGAATAGCCAAACTGATCTCAAACAAAACAAACTAAAAATACACTTAATTAAATAATAGAAGTAAGGAAACTACATTTTACTAGAAGGTAGGATAGCACTAAATTGTATAATATCCAAATTCTTAAAGGAGATGTTGAAGTGAATTATAGGAAGAAATAAAGAGCAAAACCTTCACTTTCTTCCCTCAGAATTTGAAAAATCCAACAACAACAAAACCAAGAAAGAAACTAAAGAAATAAACAGAATATTAGAAAAGGTAGATGTGACAGATCTCTGGAGAAAACTGAATGGGAATAGAAAAGGATATACCTTTGTCTCAGCATAATATGAAACTTACCCTAAAGAATACCTTGTAATGAGAATAAAAAACTCAAAATGAAATATAGAAAATTCATAAAATTCATTCTTCTTAGATTATAACACAATGAAAATTATATTCAAGAAAAAGTATGGAAAGACAAATTAATTGGAAAGAAATGCTAAAGAATAAATGGGTCAAAAAACAAATTACAAAAACAATCAACAATTTCATTAAAGAGAATGATAAATTGGCAAGATAGAAAAATTCATGAAATTCAGTCTAAGTATTACTGAGGGGAAATGTTATTTCTCTAAATCCTTAGAACACAAAATATAAAAATAATAAATTGGGTATGTAATTAAAAAAAAAACAATAAAAATCCCCAAATCACCACCAAATTGGAAATCCTCAAAATAAAAAAAAATTAAAAAAAATGAGATTAATGGGATCAAAAGTAAAAAATAAATAAATAAAAAAATAAAAATAAAAACCTCAGAAACCTAATAATAAATCAAGAATTTGGTTTTATGAAAAAAAAATGGTAAGAGAGAATAGCCATTGGATAATTTGATTTCTAATAAAAAGAAAACAACACATCTGAAAAATGAAGAGTGAAATCATCATTAGTGAAGAAGAAATTAAAATAATATTTAGGAAATATTTTGCTCTATTATATGCCAATAAATATGACAATCTGAGTGAAATTGGTAACTATTTATGAAAATAGAAATTACTAGATTTATCAGTTCAGGACATAGAAACCTTAGATAATCCAATCTTAGGGAAAAAAAATTGTACAAGCCATCAATAAACTCCCTAAGATAAAATCCTGAGAGCCAGAGGAGTTCACAAGAGAATTCTATCAAACATTGAGAGAACAATAATGTCAATACCGCATAAACTATTTAGAAAAATAAGCAAAGGAGTGTTGCCAAACTACTTTTGTGATACAAATGTGACAGTGATGAGAGATAACAAGTTAGAGTTAAAACAAAGAAAGAAAATTAAAGACCAATTTTCATAACTAATATTGATGTACAAATTTTGAATAAAATAATTCAAGTATATTTCAGTTGTATGTCATAAAGTTTATATACCTTGGACAGATGGAATTTATGTCAGGAATTCATAGTAGTTCAATAATAGGAAAACTATTGACATAATTGACTACACTAATTTAAGAAAACAACAGAATTCACATGATTACCTTAATAAAAGTTGAAAAAAGCTTATGACAAAATGCAGTATCTATTCCTACTAAAAACACTAGACAACATATTAATAAAGAAATTGTTCTTTAAAATAATATCCTAAACTATCAGCAAGCATTATCTACAAGCTTGACAATTATCATTATTATTTAATATAGTATTACAAATGTTAGCTATATATAACATTAACAGAAGAAAAACTAAATCAATGAAATTAGAATAGGCAATGAGAAAAGAAAATTACCACACTGAAGATGATATAACAGTATACTAAGAGTACTCTAGAGAATCAAATAATAAAAATTTACTTGAAATAACTTTAACAAAGCGGCAGTATATAAATCCATATAAATCATGATCATTCCTTTACATGATTAAAAGGCCCTTCAACAAGAGATAGAGAAGTTACATTTAAAATAACTGTAAAAAAAAATAAAACACTTGGAAGTTTAACTTTTTTATAGAACAATAGCATTCCATTACTTTCATATACTATAATTTATTAGGCCACTTTCCAGTTGATGAGAATCTATTTGCCATCATAAAAAGAACTGAACATAATTATAAACAATTTTTACACAAATAAAGTCAGATGTAAATCATTAGAAAAATGGATAGTCTGAGCTAGTATAGTAAAAATGCCACTTCTGCCTAACCTATTTTACTCATTCAGTGCCAAAACCAAATTTTTTTTTAATAAAGATAGCACAAATAACAAGAAAATGTATTAGGAAGAAAAAAAAGGTTAATAATATCAGAGAAATTAGCAAATAAAATTACAAAGGAAGGTCAACTACCATATCTCCAATCTCCAACTGTGCTTTAAAGCGATAAACATCAACCTATCTGGTACTAGCTAAGACACAGAGTGGTGGAACAGTGAAATATAAACCATGTTCTAAAATGTTTGTAGCAGTTTTTTTTTTTTTTTTTTTTTTTTTTTTGTGGTAGCAAGGAATTTGAAAACAAATAAATGTACATCAATTGGGAAATGATTGAATAAGTTATGGTATATAAAAGTAATAGAATACTATTGTTCTATAAAAATGATGAACAAGCTAATTTTAGAAAGGTCTGGAAACATTTGCATGAACTGATGCTGAGAAGAAGCAGGGATACTTAAAAAAAATAGCTTTTTATTTTGAAAGTATATGCAAAAGATAGTTTTCCAACATTAACCCTTGTAAAACTTTGTGTCCAAATTTTTTCCCTAATTCCCTCTCACTTCCTACCCTAGACAGCAAGTAATTTAATGTATGTTAAAATTAAAATTCTTCTATACATATTTTCACGTTTATGCTAACCAAGAAAAATCAGATCAAAAAGAGAAAAAAAGAGAAAAAAACAAAAAGCGAGTAAATAACAGCAAAAGGTGAAAATACAACATTGTGATCCACATGTAGTCCCCATACAACTCTTTCTGGATGTAGATATTGCCTTGCATTGCAATTCTATTGGAATTGGCCTAAATTCACCTCATTATTGAAAAGAGCCAAGTTCATCAGCATTGATTACTGCATAATTTTTTTGTTGCTATGTACAATGCTGTGTTGGTTCTACTCACTTCACTTAGCATCATTTCATCTAAGTCTCTCCAGGCCTTTCTAAAACCATCCTGCTGATCATTTCTTACGAAAAATAATATTCCATAACATTCATATACCATAAGTTATTCAGCCATTCCCCAACTGAGAGGCATCCACTCAATTTCAGATTTTTTGCCACCATAAAAAAGGGCCGCGACAAACATTTTCATACATGTGAGCTCTTTACTCTTTAATGATCTCTTTGGGACACGGGGCTAGTACAGACACTCTGGATCAAAGGGTATAGATAGTTTGGTGGCCTTTTGGGCATAGCTCCAAACTGCTCTTCAGAAAGGTTGGATCTGTTCACAGCTCCACCAACAAGATATTAATATCCCAGTTTTTCCTACATGCCCTCCAACATGTATCATTTTCTTTTCCTGTCATTAGCTAATATAAGAGGTATGAGGGAATATCTCAGAGTTGTCTTAAATTGCATTTCTCTGATCAATAGTGGTTTAGAACATTTTTTCTTTTAAGTAGAAATGTTTTAATTTCTTGGAAAATTGTCTCTTCATATCCTTTGACCATTTATCAATTGGAAAATGGACTGTATTTTTATAAATTTGGGTCCCTTCTCATTTTAGAAATGAAGCCTCTATCAAAACCCTTGGATTTAAATTTCCCTCCAGTTTTCTGCTTCCCTTCTAATCTTGTCAGAATTGGTTTTGTCTGTGCAAAAACTTTTAAATTTAATTAAATAAAATTATCCATTTCTCAAATTGTCTTTGGCCATAAATTCCTTTCTTCTCCACAGTTCTGTGAGGTTGACTATCCCTCATTCTCCTAATTTGCTTATAGTATCACCCTTTATGGCTAAATCATGAATCCATTTTGACTTTATTTTGCATATAGTCTTAAGTGATGGTCAATATTTAGTTCCTATCATATTCTTTTTCACTTTTTCCATCAATTTTGGTCAAAAAGTGAGGTCTTATTCCAAAAGCTGTCTAGTCTTTGGGTTTATTAAACACCAAATTACTATAGTTATTGACTTTTGTGTCTTGTGTACCTAACCTATTCCACTGATGCACTCATTTATTTCTTAGCCAGTACCAAATGGTTTTGATGATCTCTCCTTTATAATATAGTCTTGGGTCTGATACAGCTAGGCCATCTTAAATTGCATTTTTTCATTAATTTTTTTGAAATTCTTGATTTTGTTCTGCAAGATGAATGTTATTATTATTTTTCTAACTTTGTGAAGTATTTTCTTTGTGATTTGATTGGTATGGCATTGAATAAGTAGATTAATTTAGATACATTTTGTCATTTTCATTACATTAGCATGGTCTACTCATGAGCACTTGATATTCTTCCAGTTATTTAGATCTGACTTTCTGTGTGGAAAGCATTTTTGTAATTGCTTTCATATAGTTCCCGCCTAGATTGTATAATAATCAACTATGATAAGATTGGGTTTTCTTCGTGGTTCAATGATTCAAGGCAATCCCAATAAACTTTGAATGGAAAACACCATTCACATCCAGAGGGAACTATAGAGACTGAATGTAAATCAACATGTGCTATGTTCATTTTTTTTCTTTTCCTTTTTTTTTTTTTCTCTCATGGTTTTTCCCTTTTGTTCTGATTTTTTCTCCTAACAATATTCATTAGGAAATATGAAAAAAAGTGAATGTACATGTTTAACCTTTAAAAAACCATCAAAAAGAACAAATGGTTAATAATATCAATGAAATTAACAATAAGGAAAAAAATACAAAGGAAGGTGCTTTACAAATACCAGATCTCCAACTATACTATAAAGCAATAATCCTCAAAGCTATCTGGTACTGGTAGTATGATGGAAGAATGGAAATGAAACTATATATTCTAAAAACGTTTCTTGTATTTTTTTTTTGTGGTAGCAAAAATTGAATACTGAATGGATACTCTTAAATTGAAGAATGATTGAACAAATACTAATATATAATTATGATGGAATAATATTATAAATAATTATGAGAACAATGATTTTAGAAAAAATGAAAGACCTGCACAAAATAATATAGAGTGAAATTAAGAGAAGCAGCAAAACATTGTATATAGCAACAGATATATTATTTTAAGCATGACTTTGAATGACTAGTTATAACTATTATAAACATTTGAATTAACTATAAAAGAATATGAAGAAAGTTGCTTTCAACAAGAGAAAAAAGTGACAAATAGTATGTATACAATAATATGTTTAATTATATTTATTTATGATATATATATATGAATATGTGGTATGTGTTTGTATACCTATTTCTGTCTAATGATAGCCATCTCTACAGAGAGGCAGAAGAAGACAGAAGAAAAAAAAAATTCACCTGATACTTTTCTTGTATATTTAAAGGAAACAGCCAATATTGCATCATAGATTTACAATTTCATGTTGAATAATCATTGTAAAAAATTGTATTATGATATGTGAATGCTTTTTTATTCTATAAGTACAATTTTTTAAAGGATAATGAAATACATGTATCATGTTAATTGGAAATTACTGGTACAATATAAGCAATTTTAAACATTTATTCCAAAATGTAAATTCGTTATGTATTAAATGAAATTATATTTATATTAATTGATGAGTTTTCTTTTTGATAGTACATTTAGCACTTGTTGAAGCTTCCATTAAATAAATCTGTATCTAAAATTTTTTTACTAAAATTTTACTTTATAATTTTTAACATAAACTATTGTTTTTAATGATTGATAGACATGAATTGGTAAATACTATGGAAATTATTCCCACTTTTCCAGACCTTACATTCTGTAATCTTATATTCTGAAATGACATTGGTCATAATGGAAATCTATGGGGGGGGGAAATTAAACAAGAAACTAATTTTATGACATGGATCTACTGCTTGCTTCTTTTCTAACAAAGATCTTGCTTGTCTTAAGCTTCTTAACTGGTAAAATTAAGAGGTAAGAACAGATAGATGATCCCTAATGTCCCTTTCAGAATGAAATGAAATTCTGTATAATCTGGAATGCAGTGTATAATTACATAAGGGTAACTTAGATACAGAAGGCTAAAAATCCACCAAGGCTTATGAAGGATACCTTGTGAATCTCTGGGATGTTCATGTTGAATTAGAACTGACAATTTCTTTTCTTGTATATCATATTCTATAGAATTTGCTTAGGTTCAGAAATTGGGGGAATATGTTTGTATATATTAAAGCAAGGTGAATTTTTGTTTTGTTGTTTGTTACTTGATTTTAACAATTTGGAATTTTAGATAATGTCACTTTAAGTAAAATGTATACTTTCTTCATATAATTACATCATTAAAAATATTTATTCCAAAAATGTCTTCTGATGACAAGTGGACCTCATTTTTGAGAGAGGTTCTTCTTCCTTTCCCCTCTATCCCCTCACATCATGAACTCTTTTGGAAATATGGTGAAATTTATGACCCTGTTCTTAGAACACTTCCTGAACAAATAAAAAAAAATTTCTCAAAAGAAGCAATTAAGTTGAAATAACACACAGATTTTTTTTTTACTTGTTATACTTTTTTAAACTCAAGATATATTATCATAACCACTACATAGAATTCCCAATCCCTCTAATTTTGTCTGCTTGCATTTTGGATTTCCTTCACAGACTAATTGTACACTATTTCAAAGTCCTATTCTTTTTGGACATGTATACATATATTGTATTTAATTTATACTCTAACATATTTAGCATGTATTGGTCAATCTGCCATCTGGAGTGGGGGAAGAAGGAGGGGAAAAATTAGAACAAAAGGTTTGGCAATTGTCAATGCTGTAAAATTACCCATGCATATATCTAGTAAATAAAAAAAACTATTAATATATTTAAAAAGATATATCATATAAATAGTGAAGAATGAAGTGTGAAGGATGTATAATAATGGAGAAAGTTTATTTGGAGATAAAATAATATAGTTAGACCATACAATAGTATTATATAAAATAAGTTATTCAAAAAAGGTACCAGAGTAGTTGATAAAAATTGATTTAGTGTAGTAGGAAATTAAGGAGGTGGTTATACAAAAGGAAATCAGTGGATGTTTTGCAACTATCAATGTTTATAATAGGACAGTTGGAAAGGAATCTGTTAGAGAAGGCAAGAGGCAAATATTTGTAACAGTATATAATGATGTGTAGATCTATATATGTATCTATCTTCATTAATAGTATAATGAATGGGCAAATATTTCAGAAGACTAAAAGCTTTAGAGTAGAGTTTGGATATGTTTGTGGCAGCCCTTTTCATAGTGGCTAGAAACTGGAAAATGATTGGATGTCCATCAATTGGAGAATGGTTGGGTAAATTATGGTATATGAATGTTATGGAATATTATCGTTCTGTAAGAAATGACCAACAGGAGGAATACAGAGAGGCTTGGAGAGACTTACAACAACTGATGCTGAGTGAAATGAATAGAACCAGAAGATCGTTGTACACTTCAACAATGATACTGTATGAGGATATATTCTGATGGAAGTGGATATCTTCAACATAGAGAAGAGCTAATCCAATTCCAATTGATCAATGATGGACAGAATCAGCTACATCTAGGAAAGGAACACTGGGAAATGAGTGTAAACTGTGAACATTGTTTTTTGTTTTGTTTTGTTTTGTTTCTCTTACCAGATTATTTTTACCTTGTGAATACAATCCTTCCTATGCAACAACAAAATTCTGTTCTGTGCATATATATTGTACCTAGGATATACTATAAGATATTTAATATGTATGGGAATGCCTTCCATCTAGGGGAGGGAGTGTAGGGAAGGAGGGGAAGAACTTGGAACAGAAGGGAGTACAAGGGATAATGTTGTAAAAAAAATTACCTATGCATATGTACTGTCAAAGAAAATGTAATAATTATAAAAATTAATAAAAAAAATAAAATATAAAAAAAGAATAGAGTTTGGATAATGTGGTCAAAGCAATATCGAGAAAAATAATTTTACCATGACATTTTAATTTCCCATAAAACTTAGATATTTGCCTTAAATAAAATTCAATTCATTCTGCTAATAATCATTAATAAATGTTGGTTTTGTGAAAAGTACTATGATAAAATCAAATTTATATTAAATTGACAACAATTGTATTTCCCTCATTTAAAAAAATGTGTAAAATAACCATTAACTTCTCTACGAAAGACTAGATAAAATCGTAAGATGAGGTCATTGAGAACTTTAGTAATATAAAGAACTTTTATATAAAGGGTTATTTGATCTTACTGTCCTTTAATATATCTCCTGATACAAAGGAGAAAAAATTAAGAATAATTTTTTGAATTTTATGAGTAGAACAATTTGATTTTTGACTAGTTCCATTTCTAAATTGTCAACTTGTTTCTTTTCTACATATTACCCTCTTTTGTTTCATTATATATATATGTACATATATGTATATATATATATATGTATATATATATATATATATATACTTTTTATATGATTTAAATTGTATTCTATGATTTATAAGATACTCTAAAACATGGTTCTTAAAGTCATAATGAAAATTTTTTTTCAATGTTTTGTTAGAATGACTATGCTTTGCACAAACACAGAGTGAATACATTTCACTGGTTATCATTGACAGGGCAATACCCTAGATTCTTATTATATCTAACCCAGGAATGGCGCATAGACAACTCTCCCCAATGGCTCTCTCTGTGTATGTCTGTACACAAGTAAAGAACATTTATATACTATCTATAGAATAAATTTAAAAATCAACAAAGGAGTACAATGACAAATTGGAAAAAAAAAAAGTTTCCTATAGGACTTACTTTAGTTGAACCTTTCTTTTTAATTTTTTTCTTTTCTTTTAATAATATTTTATTTTTCCAAATAAATGCAAGATAGTTTTGAACATTCTCCTCTGCACGACTTCCGGCCAAGATGGCGGCATAGAGGCAGACAGCTGTTTGAGCTCTGCGTTTTCTCTCAGGACTTACTTCATGACAAGCCTCAGAGTTAATGCTTGACCAGAAAAGAAACCAACAAATAATCACCAAGAGATGACATCCTTGAAATTCATCAGAGAAGATCTGTGTTTGCTTGGGGGAGGGTCGAACAGACTGGGCACAGACTGAGGGCAGGCAGCCAGAGTGAGACAGGCAGCTCACACAGCTCAGACCAGAGGGGGGGGTACGATCTCTGCAGTTTCTGTGAAAAGACTTTTACCCCACTGTGAATACTCCGTCTTGGCAGCGAGCCAGGATCAGCAGAGAGCATGTAAACACCGGAGGTGAAGATTAAAGCCCCAGAAAGCTAGTGTCTCTCAGAACCCAGCTACCCTCAACCCCCACCTGGACTGACTCAGCACATTCTTAGAGCCTCAGAGCACAGACACAGCACAGCCATCGCTGTCCTGTTAGTGCCTCGCTGCTGCCCTCCTCCCCAGTCTGTAGAGGAAGCCCATTAATACCATCCAGCCCCATCCCCCCCCCAAACAGACCAATTGTTTCTCTTATCAATTTGTTTTCTTTGATTCCCACTCTGACAAAATGAACAAAAATTTCAAAAGGGCTCTGACCATTGACAGCTTCTGTATGGAGAGAGAGCAGACTTCAAACACTGAGGAGACTAAAAACAGACTGTCCCCAGAGGAATCCCCTAAGGGGGAATATGAGCTGCTTCTCAGTACAAAAGAATCTCATAGAGGAAATCAAAAAGTTTCTCACAAGAAAGCTAGAAGAGAAATGGGAAGCTTGGCAAGAGAGCCTGGAGAAGTCATTCCACGCATTTAAAGACAGAGTGGATAAAGAAACAATTGAAAAGAATGTCAAATACCTTCTTGGAAAGACAACAGACCTGGAAAACAGATCCAGGAGAGACAATTTGAGAATAATCGGACTCCCTGAAAAATGTGAGGAAAAAAAGAGCTTGGACACTATTTGTGAGGAAATTATCAAAGAGAACTGCCCAGACGTTTTGGAAACAGAGGGTAAAATAGACATTGAAAAAATTCATCAATCACCTACTGAAAGGGACCCTAAAATCAAAATGCCAAGAAATATAGTGGCCACGTTCAAGGACCATCAGACAAAGGATAAAATACTGGAAGCTGCTAGAAAAAAGCAATTCAGTTATGGAGGAGCCACAATAAGGATAACCCAGGATCTAGCAGCGTCTACCTTAAAAGAACGAAGGGCCTGGAACATGATATTCTGAAAGGCTAAGGAACTTGGTATGCAGCCAAAAATAACTTACCCAGCAAAAATGAGCATTGTTTTCCAGGGAAGAAGATGGACATTTAACAAAATAAATGAATTCCATCTATTCTTGATGAAAAAAACAGATCTACATAAAATGTTTGATCTTCAAATACAGAACTCAAGAGATTTCTAAAAAGGTAAAAGGAAATCTTGAGAACTATACTTCGGTTATAAAAATACGTAAGGAACATATGTATAATTTTTCCTGGAAACTAGAGGTGGAAAGGAAATTATATCATAAAAAAGTGTAAAGTGATGGTACTACATCTCATGAAGAGGCAAAGGTAACCTATTATATCTCAGAGAAAGAAAGGAGGGAGATGAAAATAGTGTGTATCAATAGACATATTCGATTTATGCTGAAACTTCTTCAACTTCATTGAAAAGTGAAAGGGAAGGAGTAAGCTAAGGGGAAGGGAATACAGAAATTGTGAGGAAAAGGGGTAAAATAAGGGAAGTAACTTTAAGGTGGGGGGGATCCTAAAAAGGGAGGGCTGTGAAAAGCAAGTGATGTTCACAAGTTTAATATTGGGTAGAGGGGTAAGAGGGAAGGAAAGGAGAAAAGCATAAGGAGTGGTTAACAGGATGGCAAGCAATATAGAATTAGTCATTCTAACCATAAATGTGAATGGGGTAAACTCCCTCATAAAGAGGAAGCAATTAGCAGATTTGATCATAAGTCAGAATCCTATTATATGTTGTTTACAGGAAACACACCTGAAACAGGGTGATACATTCAAACTACAAGTAAAAGGGTAGAGCAGAATCTACTATGCTTCAGGCAAAGCCAAAAAATGCAGGGGTAGCCATCATCATCTCAGATCAAGCAAAAACAAAAATTGATCTAATTAAAAGAGATGAAGAAGGGCATTATATCCTGCTAAAGGGTAGCATCAATAATGAAGCAGTATCAGTATTAAACATATATGCACCAAGTGGTGCAGCATCTAAATTCTTAAAAGAGAAATTAGGAGAGCTACAAGAAGAAATAGACAGCAAAACTATAATAGTGGGAGATCTCAACATTGCACTCTCAGAATTAGATAAATCAAACTACAAAATAAATAATAAAGAAGTCACAGAGGTAAATAGAATACAGGAAAAGTTTGATATGATAGATCTTTGGTGAAAGCTAAATGGAGACAGAAAGGAGTATACTTTCTTCTCAGCAGTTCATGGAACCTATAAAAAATTGACCATATACTAGGACATAAAAACCTCAAAATCAAATGCAGTAAGGCAGAAATAGTAAATGCATCCTTTTCAGACCACAATGCAATTAAAATTACATTTAATAAAAAGCCAGGTGAAAATAGACCAAAAAATAATTGGAAACTAAATAATCTTATACTAAAGTATGATTGGGTAAAACAGCAAATCATAGACATAATTAATAACTTCACCCAAGAAAATGACAATAATGAGACATCATACCAAAATGTGTGGGATACAGCCACAGCAGTAATAAGAGAAAGCTTTATATCTCTACAAGCCTACTTGCATAAAATAGAGAAAGAGAGGGCCAACAAATTGGGCTTACAACTAAAATTGCTAGAAAAGGAACAAATTAAAAAACCCCAGACAAACACAAAACTTGAAATTCTAAAATGAAAAAGTGAGATTAATAAAATTGAAAGTAAAAAAAAAAACTGTTGAATTCATTAATAAAACTAAGAGTTGGTTCTATGAAAAAAACAACAAAATAGACAAACCCTTAGTAAACCTGATTAAAAAAGGAAAGATAAAATGCGAATTGTTAGTCTTGAAAATGAAAAGGGAGGACTCACCATTAATGAAGAGGAAATTAGAACAATAGTTAGGAGCTACTTTGCTAAACTTTATTTGATAACTTAAATAAAATGGAAGAATACCTTCAAAAATATAGCTTTCCCAGATTAACAGAGGAAGAAGTAAGTAGTCTAAATAGTCCCATCTCAGAAAAAGAAACAGAACAAGCTATTAACCAGTTCCCTAAGAAAAAATCCCCAAGACCAGATAGATTTACATGTGAATTCTACCAAACATTTAAAGAACAACTAACTCCAATGCTATGTAAACTATTTGAAAAAATAGGGATTGAAGGAGTCCTACCAAATTCCTTTTATGACAGAGACATGGTACTGATACTTAAACCAGGTAGATTGAAAACTGAGAAAGAAAACTATAGACCAATTTCCTTAATGAATATTGATGCTAAAATCTTAAATAAGATATTAGCAAAAAAAAACCTCAGAAAATCATCCCCAGGATAATACACTATGATCAAGTAGGATTTATACCAGCAATGGAGGGCTGGTTTAATATTAGGAAAACTATTAGTATAATTGACAATATTAATAATCAAATTAATAAAAACCATATAATCATCTCAATAGATGCAGAAAAAGCATTTGATAAAATCCACCATCCATTCCTACTAAAAACACTTCAGAGTATAGGAATAAATAATAATGAACATATATTTAAAACCGTCAGTAAACATCAAAAGTAATGGCGATAAACTAGAATCTTTCCCTGTAAGATTAGGAGTGAAACAAGGTTGCCCAGTATCACCATTACTATTCAACATAGTACTAGAAACTCTAGCCTCGGCAATAAGAGCCAAGAAAGAGATTCAAGGAATTAGAGTAGGAAATAAGGAAATCAAACTATCATTCTTTGCAGATGACATGATGGTATACTTAGAGAACCCCTAAGACTCTGCTAAAAAGCTATTAGAAATAATTCAGAATTTTAGCAAAGTTGCAGGATACGAAATAAATCCACATAAATGCTCAGCATTTTTATACATTACCAACACAATCCAACAGCAAGAGATACAAAAAGAAATTCCATTCAAAATAACGGTCAATAGTAGAAAATATTTGGGAATATATCTACCAAAGGAAAGTCAGGAATTATATGAGCAAAACTACAAAACACTCGCCACAAAAATAAAGTCATATTTAAATAATTGGAAAGACATTAAGTGCTCTTGGATAGGTCGAGCGAATATAATCAAGAGGACAATACTCCCTAAACTAATCTATTTATTTAGTGCTATAAAAATTACCTATGAATATGTACTGTCAAAGAAAAATGTTATAATTATAAAAATGATTCTGGCAGATATCAAAATGCCTGAACTAATTATCTCACATGATCTTGCTGAGAGTTTCCCTAGGTAAGCCACTGTTTAATTATTACCAATTTTACTTACAATTTTGAGGTTAGTCTCAGCATATGTTTTCCATAACTTTCCTTCAAATAGATTCTTTGATGCATGCTAAAAATTTCAATGCAAGGACTTTTTGGTTATTTTTCCATTTTAAAGTATAGACACATTTTTCTGCATCTTGATTTAAGAACATGATAAATTCACCAGTAATTAAATATACATAGAACCAAGTAACTCAGGATATAATTAAATTTTACTAAACTAGAAATAAAAGTAGCACATATATAATAATTTTTCAGACCTATTTCCCCAAGTTCTGGTCACACAGGAATGTTAGTTTCTAGGAAGAAGTTGACTATATTTCACCATGGAATATTTATTTGGGTAATTCTGAGCTAAATATCTGAGACTAGATGTGATGCATTATAGTTATCATTAATTAGTCCCTCAACTTTTTTCCTTTTCCAATATTGACAAAAATAATTTATAATAATTAGCCATAGCAGAAATGATTTTTACTAAGAAGACAAAGAAACGGAGAACTAGGGGGCTCAGTGGATAGAGCACCAGCCCTGAAGTCAGGAGGATTTGAGTTCAAATCTGACCTCACACACTTAGCTTGTCTTAACTGTGTGATCCTGGGCAATTTACTGAACCCCAATTGCCTCAGGGGGAAAAAGAGACAAAGAAAGAAAAAGTATTTAAATTAATTACTGATAAGCGTTTTTTTGGTTGTATTTCCCAATACTAAATGACCAGTTGATATCAATGAGCATTTTTTAAAACAGATTTTTCTAAGAAAGCATAAAAAGAAAATTAATTACAAAATAGTTCCCTACCCCAAATGAAGGGTAGGGTACATACACTGTTACCTAGTGTACATAGAATTTTGGGGAGGATGGACTCAAACATAATCTGTGTTTGCAAGGGACACGTAGAAAAAACAAGTGGGATTGAGGGATACTTCTTGATATTTGGTTGGGGCTGTTAATTTATTATTTTTTGAAATCCTTATCATGCTTGCTTTGTAGTATGAGAATGACTCAATTCTTTGCTCAACTGAATTGCTCTCTCTAGTTATTTGATTTTTTGGGTGATGGGTGAATGCATTGTTAAGCTGAGTCCATCACTGTGTTTGGTTTATGCAATAATTTCTTATTCCTGATGGCTGATGCTTTGGAAGAAAGGGATTAAGAAAGGAAATAGGAAGGGACAATTGAAAGAAGGAAGAATAAGGGAAGGAAGAATAAAGAAGAAAGGGAAATGAAGAAATGAAGAGAAAAAATGGGAAAAAGAAAGGAAAAAAGGCATGGAAGAAGGAAGGGAAAGAATTGGTAGTCCATACCACAAACTAGAATCTATATTTAAATTTTCTGTTTGGCCAAACATAAAATGGCAGCAAACACAGAAGAAATAGCTTCCATTTCACTATTTTCCTGTGACAATGCAGGGGAAAGAAGCAAGAGAATAATGATGCATAAATATCTATATACAAACCACCTAAGTGAACCTAAAATTATTTTTTTTCAGACTGAATCCCTATATTTTTTTATTTTATTATGTTTATTAAAGTAATGTGTTTCTGTTGTTCACTTCCTTTCAGTTGAATCAGATTCTTCATGACCCACTTGGCATTTTCTTGGCAAAGATTAGTCAGTCACTTCCTTCTTTAGCTCACCTTTACAAATGAAGAATTTGTAAAATAGCACTAAGTGACTTAACATATAGCTAATATCTGAGGCTGGATTTGAACTCATGAACTTTCTGATTCTCAGCCCCATGCTTTTATCATTGAACTACCTCATGATATAAGGCATTCATTAGTGACAGAATTTTAAATTTGTAAAGGAGTTTAAATAGCCATTTAACTGAGTCATTGCTAAGAAACAATTCCCCTTTTGCTCTTGTATAAAAAAGATTTTTGTAAATTATGAAGAATTCAAAATGCTTTTAGTACTGAGCATGCATAAAAATATGATAAACCAAATGGTTTGTAAATTGTAGTAAAACGTAGGGCACCTTCAAGCAGCCTTAGTTAGAACCTCAAGACAAAGAAAAACATACATGAGTAGAACTATTAGCAAAACAAACTTATCCTAATATGAACACAGAATTAAAAATACAACTGAAGAAAATGTAAATCTTCTGCAGATAAACACAAAATCCTGGGGGAAGCTATTATTTCATATCACACAGATTGGTGGCTTCTGCCCTCTCATCTTAATTCACTAAGCCTTCCACAGTAGGGCAGAGGCAAGTCTTTGAAACTCACATATACAGCTAAAGACCTACTGCTTTGTGATTCCCCATGTTGCTATCAGTTTTCAGAGTTGATATTTAAGTATGTCAAAGATCAGTTTGAGCAGACAAAAGAGCCTGGATCTGTTTTTTGTGGAAAGATGGAAATGAGCCAAGTGTTGAAAGCTGATAAGGCAAAGCTAGGAAACAGAAGAAAAAGCATATAAGAAATAAAGAAAGTAAATGAACTTTTTAATATATTCAGAATGAAAAAAAAAATCGCCAGGGATTTACTCTTACTATTGAGGAATAAAGGTGAGGAGGGTGAAAAAAAAAACTGCAACTAAAATGCATTTGATAACTTAAACTAATAATTCCTCTTAAAATTCAATTGAGAAAAATAGATAGATCCATGTTAAACTGTTGTTTGTAGTTTTAAGATTATATGCTTCTGTTAATCTTTTTAAAAAGAGCTAAATGCCTGACTATGACTTTCAAGGTTAATTTAATTGCTGATAACCTTTGCATATTAACAAGGATAATTATGCATTCTTAGTATTTTTTTTTTTTTTAGAAAACACTGAAAATGGGATTTTTTAAAAAGCATACCTGGAGACATTGTGAAAACACATGAGTAAATTAAAGAAGTAATCTAATGGTTTAAAACTGTGGTAAAAGGTTTTCCCTATTACAATGCATAATACTGTCAATATATTATTTGCAGAAGTTTAATAATAATTAATATATTTATAATATTTAGAATTTGGAATTCTATATTCTTTTGGAATGGAATGGCACTTAACATCCATTTTTATGGAACTACTGCAAAATAAACAGAAGTGAACTTCAAAATATCATGTTTACTTTATAAGGAAACTTTCCTCTTTTCCTATTGTCAGTGGGTTTGAAATCTGTCCTCCAAGCTCAAGACAACAATATGTGGAGCTGGTTTTTCAGGTCATCCAAAATATCAGCCCTTTAAGCTGATATCTAAAGCAGAAATTTGTTGATATAATAAATTTATTATCTTAGCCAATCATAGAGATATGAGGTGATATCTCAGAGTTGTTTTAATTTGCATTTCTCTGATCAGTAGTGATTTAGAGCTTCATATGAATAGAAATAGCTTTAATTTCTTCCTCTGAAAATTGTTTGTCAATGTCTTTTGTTCATTTATCAATTGGAGAATAGCTTGTATTTTTATAAATTTGAGTCAATTCTCTCTATATTTTAGAAGTGAGACCTCTATCAAAACCTTTGAATAAAAAAAAAAAAATTCTCAGTTTTCTGCTTCCCTTTTAATCTTGTCAGGATTGCTTTTGTCTGTGCAAAAACTTTTAAATTTAATATAATTAAATTATCCATTTATCAGTTTATGATTTTCTCTAGTTCTCCTTTAGCCATAAATTCCTTTCTTTTCCACAGACCCAAGATTATCCCTTATTCTCCTAATTTGCTTAAAGTATCTTTTTGTCTTTTTTTTTTCCCCCTGAGGCTGGGGTTAGGTGACTTGCCCAAGGTCACACAGCTAGGAAGTGTTAAGTGTCTGAGACCAGATTAATGTACACAGTAATGTATGCAGTAATATACACATAGACATATACATTTATACATACACATATATAAACACACATGTATATATAGATATCCATTAACATACACATATACATTCCTTTCATATTCAATTCACATTTGAATCTTCTGTCTATATATACTACTAATTGTCCTGATAATGAAAAATTTCTAAGGAGTCGCAAGGATCATCCTGCCATGCAAGGATGTAAAAGGATAAATCTTAAATTCCTTATGGTATCTCTTTTCTGATTATCTCCTTTGTTACTCCTGAATCCTGAGTTTAAAAATCAAATTTTCCTTTTAGCTCTGTTCTTTTCATCATGAATGTTTGAAAACCTTCTGTTTCACTGAATGACCACCTTTTCTTCTAAAGGATTATATTCACTTTTTATGGGTAGGTGATTTTTGGTTGTAATCCTAGCTCCATTGCTCTCTGAAATACCATACTTCAAACCTTCCAGTTTTTTAATGTAGAAGCAGCTAAATCTTGTCATCTTGAGTGAGGCTCCACTATACTTGCATTATTTCTTTTTAGATACATGTAATATTTTCTCTTTGACCTGAGAGTTTCAGAATTTGTCTACCATATTTTGGAATATTTTTCGTTGGATAAACAGTGGATTTTTTTCAATTTCTGTTTTATCTTCTGGTTCTAGAATATCAATATAGTTTTCCCTGACAATTTCTTGAAAGATAATGACTATAATCTTCTTTTGATCATGACTTTCAGGTAAACAAATATCAAATAATTTCTTCTGCTTCTATTTTCCAGGTTAGTTGTTTTTCCAATTAGATTTTCATATTTTAAATTTTTTCCTTTCTCCTTTTTTGTTTTGATTTATTGTATCTTGTAAATTCACAGTGTAAATGGGCAGCTAGGTGGCACTTTTGATACAGTACTGTGTTTAAGTATCAGGAAGACTGAATTCAAATCCATCTCAGATATATTTATTAGCTGTTTGATCCTAAGCAACTCACTTAATCCTGTTTGTTTTAATTTTCTTATCCGTAAAATAAGCTGGAGAAGGAAATGGTAAACCATTCCAGTAGCTTTGCCAAGAAAATCCCAGATGGGGTCACAAAGGGTCAGATACAAATGAAAAAATTGAACAACAGCAAAAGTATGTGAAAAATTCTGATTTTGTTGATACTTCCCTACTAAGATCCTGAGACATAAAATTCCTATTAAGATAGCTACTTCAATGAAGAAATCTGGTCTCAATTATGCATTGCTTCTTATTTCACACAAATTGCTATGTACCCTAGTAATCAAAAAATTTGCAACCAGGGAGAACTAACTGCATGACTTAGCAAGATATATTTTTGACTCTACAGACATTGTCCTGCTAGTTGAGCTACTAGTACTGGGTCTGTAATGCCCAGTTCATCGACTAGATTCAGACTAACATTTGCTCCTGGATAGTACTAGAATTACTAACTTTATTTTTTAGCTTTCTCATATAGTCACTTTCTGTGCCTATAATTTAAAAGAAACCCAAATCATCTAGTACACTAGCTTACCAAAGAAATGTAATCAGTAAAGAAAAGGCAAATTTCTTGGGGGCCAATAACAACAGACCCATATGTATCAATATACCTTGGTACTAGACTTTGGGCTTTAAGCTTGTCCCTCCCATTTATCCCCTCATTGGCTGTATGATTTACTGTGTCCAGTCCTAGTGGGCAAGATTATTACATAATGGTATTTTGATAACTACTGTCTCTTTGATGGAATTAAAAATATGTAAAATAGTATAAAGCAGTGAGCTTAAATTTTGTTTCTTAGTCATCTAACAAAAAACAAAGATCTTCTGGTATGACAAAGTGGCAAAAACATTTGATTTAAAACTAGAGGACAAAAATTAAATTCTTACTGACACTTACTAGGTGTATAACCTAGATTTCTTTTTCTCATTTTCCTCATCTATTATATTAGGGACATATACTTAAGGGTCTTTTGTGTCTAGATTATAGATATTATACCACCCAAAATCTTTATTAAATCATAAAGGTCTTACCAGCTTCAATGAGCAAGTGACAATCTTTTAGTAGATATACCTATAAAAGTAAATATATTTAGGTAAATTATTCAAAACATGATTTCATTAATATAATATAAACTCCCAATATTTTTTTTCTCTATTCATTAGGAGACAGTTTTAATGAATTACTGTGAGATCCCATTCCACCATTGCCCTAGAACAATTTTTAGATTAGAGATAAAGAGTTGGAAGGTCTAACTTCTTTTCCACAGTTGTAGAAATTGAAGCCTTTAAATGTTAAATAACTTATGGGTTCATGTGATTAATAAGTGTAAAAGATACTACTTGAATCAATGTTATTCGCTTTCAGGCTCAGAGTTCTTTCCACCAAACTCATGCAGAGCATGCTTTCAATATGCCTATAGATTTACCCAATAATCAGTCTTTTGCTTAGCTTAATTTTTCTTTGCTATGATGTCATGGAAATAATACAGATCCTAGAGTAATTGGTTTAGAGCCTAAACCTATTTTTAAGAATGTGAAACATAACTTTATCCTTTTTTAAATTAAAGGGTTGAAACAAGATTATATGATAAGTAACTTTGACAGAAGTGTCTCTTTTCAACAATGAGGTGATTCAGACCAGTTTCAATAGACTTGTGATAGAGAGCGATCCGAATCCAGAAAGGTAACTATGAGTGATGAATGTATATCACAACATAGCATTTTAATCTTTTTTGGTGTTGTTTGCTTGATTTTTTTCCTCATTTTTTTTCCTTTTTGATCTGATTTTTCTTGTGCATCTTGATAAATGTGTAAATATAAATAGAAGAATTGCACATTTAAAATATATTGGGTTATTTGTTGAATGGGGAGGGGTAAAGGAAAATTTCAAAAAAAAAATTGTAACACAAGGCTTTACAAGGGTGAATGTTGAAAACTATTTTTGTGTGTTTTTTGAAAAAAAAAGCTATTGTCAAAAAAAAATAAGTGTTGAACAAGATCTGTAAGTCCCTTTCAAATCTAAAAATACAATTCTGCAACTCAAAAATCAGTCTGTTTTAGAACCTGTGGTCAAAATATTTCTAGCTTTGGATGATCTACCATAGTTTTTGATATAATTCAATAGCTTTTGAGATATCAACTTCACTTCTATGCCTCAATGAGGCATCAAAGCAGTAAATTTGAGGGTTTTTTTTGTTAAAAATAACTAATTATTCATGCAAAACAGAAACAATAATATAACATTAACTTATGAAGAATTTTCACGTAATGGAGAAAAACTAAAAGAACCCACAGAAAATGCTCATAAATCATCAGTGGACCTTAAACCCATTTTGAAGTGCATTAGGTCAGGGGGAAAGAATAACTATTTTCTCCTCTATCTCACTATATCATTTTGTTAAAAACAAGAACTCCCCCCCCCAAAAAAAAAAAAAAAAAACTACACCAAGAAAAACAAAGCAATCTCAAGAGATTTAATCCTATAATAGATATTATATTGGTGGTATAATTAAGGAAGATTTAAAATGACAGTTGTTACTTTTGTAAAAACTACATAGTACTAAATAAAATAGACATTTTAACATGCTAAATGTGTACTGTACATTACCACACATGCAAGCACATATACACAATTAACCTCATTAGCTGATTATCAAAAGATGAAAAACAAATTAAATTAACCTGAGATGATATATCACGAGCCACAAAAGTTTATTTCTGCATGAGAGATAATTTTGAAATAGTGAGGGGGCAGCTGTTCAAACTTTCTATATAAATAATTGACAATTGTTTTATGCTAAGGAGGGGAGTCGTAGTGTGATGTGAGTCATCTAGCACTAAATATTGAAATATGTTCCTTAATTTATTTTGGAAGTTGAGACAAAAAACCCTCAGAACTACAAGAAAAATGGGTACTATATTAGAGTTAGGGGGAGTTAGGGAGTTAGGAAGAATTGAATTGTCAATTCAGTTAATAAAGAGAATTCCAGAGTTTGGATTAAATTCATTATTAAAAAAAAAAAAGGGAAAAAAAAAAAAGAAAAGATGTATGAAAGTTGTTATTACTGGGGCAGCTACTGTGAATAGAACACAGCTGTGAAGTCAAGAAGACCTGAGTTCAAATCTACTATCAGACACTTCAAAGTTCCTAGCTGTGTGACCCTAGGCAAGTTATTTAATCCCAATTGCCTCAGGGAGGAAAAAGTTGTTGATACCTAGAAAGTTAAAGATAAAGTTCAAAAGGGGAAAAAAAAAAAAAAAGTAAATGAGAACATTAGGCTCTACTAAAAGTTCTAGTTGTAGATTGGTCAAAAATTACAGATTTGCATGTTAAAAAATTGTAGTTAAATTCAAATTTATGTGTTTCTTGGGACTACAGTCTCTCCTCTATGTCTATTCAATCTTCTACTTGCAATTCAATCATTTATTGTCCAAATCTCTCCTCTCTTTTCTTCTCTCCCTCTCTCTCTCTTTCTCTCTCTTTCTCTCGCTCTCTCTGTTTGTGTAGTCAACACAAATTAGAACAAAACACAAAAATCTTTTACTCTGTGATATTCTACATATTTCAGAATTAATTATCAACTATTCTTCTCTTCCTCAGATAAAATATACAAGGTCATTTAAGTATTTCTAATAGAACATGAACCCAAGGACCTTCACCATCCTGATTGTCCTCTGGATGTTTCCAACTTACAATGATTATGGTTATATTTTTACATTCATATATTGTATTCTCCTAGACAGTTTATAATCTCCCAAGTGTAAAGGCCATTTTCATTTTTATCATGAATTTACCACATTCTTGAATTTAACACCTAGTTCCATTTGATGTATTTAACTTGATTGGTATGATTGCTGTCCTTTATTCATGAAGAGGATCAAAATGACATCACTATGTTAGAGTCAAGTTACAGAGAGTGTGTCCAGCTATGGTTCATCAGACCTAAGAGTTCAGAAAATTTTGCCAAAGTTGGGTACAAATAGTCCAAATGAACATTTGTGGTAGGTTCTCTAACTTTGAGCATCTCATCTTTTTTCTGAGCTACTTCAATTCTACTTTGTTCATAGTCCACAGCACCTTCTATATTGAAGGTACACTATGTTGGGAGTTCTTGTGCCAGTGTCTCCAAGGTCATTCAACCTATTCTAAAGTTTTCAAGAAACACGTTGTCCTTATCTTGCTTTTTGTGACCACCATATGAGCACCTGCCCTGAGTCTTTGTGAAGTAAAAAGAACTCTTGGGAACTGTATTATTTGAAAAGAACTATTGGGAAAATTGGAAATTAGTGTGGCAGAAATTAGATATGGACCCACACTTAACACCATATACCAAGATAAGATCAAAATTGGTCGATGATTTGGGCATAAAGAATGAGATCATAAATAGATTAGAGGAACATAGGACAGTCGACCTCTCAGACATGTGGAGGAGGAAGGAATTTATGACCACAGGAGAACTAGAGATCATTATTGATCACAAAATAGAAGATTTTGATCACATTAAATTAAAAAGCTTCTGTACAAACAAAACTAATGCAAACAGGATTAGAAGGGAAGTAACAAATTGGGAAATATTTTTACAGTTAAAGGTTCTGATAAAAGTCTCATTTCCAAAATAAATAGAGAACTGACCCTTATTTATAAGAAATTAAACCATTCTCCAATTGATAAATGGTCATAAAATATGAATAGACAATTTTCAGATGATGAAATTGAAACTATATCCACTCATATGAAAGAGTGTTCCAAATCACTACTGATCAGAGAAATGCAAATTAAGACAACTCTGAGATACCACTACACACCTGTCAGATTGGCTAAGATGACAGGAACACATAATAGTGAATGTTGGAGGAGATGTGGGAAAACAGGGACACTAAAGTATTGTTGGTGGAGTTGTGAAAGAATCCAACCTTTCGGGAGAGCAATCTGGAACTATACCCAGGAGCCAAGATGGCAGAGAAGATACAGGCAAATTTTTAGCTCCCTTCTTCCCTCAATACCAATTAGCCTCAAACATAACGCTGGACTGATAGATACCACAAGGATTAAAAGCACGACTTACCAGCTGAAGAGAATATGGAGTCTCTACAGAAAAGGTCAGTTCCAAGGGGAGGAAGAAAAAAGGCCAGCACAGACAGGGTGAGGTGATCAAGCTGGGGAAAACTCTGGGATCAGAGAAGTCACTGAGATAGAGGAATCTGGCACAGGCTATTAGCTCTTCTCTGCTTATAAAACAGCAGTTCAGAAGAGAAATCAAGCCACTTTAAAATATAAAGCTAGATCCTAGAACCACCCCCATCCAGAAGTGACCTAACAGATCTCTGTATAGCTGTGAAGCAGCCTGCTGCTGTCCCGGGCTTCACCTTGGGGTAATTAAGACCTTGAAAAATGGGGACACAGACCAAGGCAACATATAATTCACATAGTGCTTGGCTTGGCTGGAGGCTGTGGAACTCAGCCACGGAAGTCCCAGAGAAGCAGAATCTTTGAAATAGGGACTTCAGTTCTGGGCAGACACTTCCAGTTGGAGTGCAGGGGCTTTTCACATCAGCTGCTGATATCCACACCCCACAGACGCATTGGCTGGACTTTGTGTCACCTTTACTGTTCAGTCATAAACCTCAGGGAAGTTGTTGGGCCACACAGTAGGGTCCTTAACTGGGCAACCATCAGAGTGCAGCCTTATCACCTCTGAGGCACTTCCAGGGAGGGGGAGGGGAACTCTCTCAAGCTCTCTCTTATCTCAGACATAGGAGCCGCTGCATCCTTACAGTCTGGGAGGAAGCCTGTGAATAAATAAATAAATAAACTTCTTACCCCAAGGGCAGACCCCAAAATATTTTTTAACAATGAGTAAAAAGCTGAAGAGAACTATTAATTCCTTCTACACAGAGAAAGGGCAGGTATCCAATCCTGAGGAAGTTAACAGCAGAGAGGCAGCAGATAACATTCTAAAGGGGAACTATACCTGCCTCACATCACATAACTTTCTCCTAGAAGAGACTATTGTTAAGAGAGTTTGAAGAAAAATGGGAAAAGGAAAGAGAAGCTATGATAGAGAATAACAATGTCCTGAAATTTGAGTTGGAAAAAATAAAGAATTCAAAGGAGGTGCAGGGAAAAAAATTTGGTGAATTAGAAAAGGTTAAAAAATCACAGGAAAGTAGGATTTCTGAATTGGAAAGGATAAAAAGTCTCAAGAAATTATGATTTCTGAATTGGAAAAAGAAAATAACTCTCTAAAAAAATAGAGAAATGGAAAAAATTCAATAGAGCAAAATAATTCATTTAAAAACTCAATTGGGCATATACAAAAAGAACTAAAAAATGTGAATGAAAAAAAAAAACTCATTAAAAATCAGGATGGAACAAATAGAAATGAATGATTCATTGAGAACCCAAGAATCAGTCAACAAAACAAAACAAAACAAAACAAAACAAACAAACAAACAAAAAAAAAAGCTGGAGAATAACATCAAATACTTACTGGGAAAATCTATACACCTGGAAAATAGATCTAGGAGAGATAATCTGAGGATCATTGGATTTCCCAAAAACTATGATCAAAAAGAGAGCCTAGATTCTATTTTACAGGAAATCATCAAAGAGAACTGTCCAGAGATAATAGAAACAGAAGGGAAAATAGCCATTGAAAGAATTCATCAAACACCTTCTGAAAAAGACCCTAAAAAAAGAACTCCATGGAACATTGTGGCTAAGCTGCAGAAGTACCAAACAAAGGAAAAAAAAAATTTTCAAGCAGCTAGGAAAAAAAAAAAAAAAAAAAAAAAACAATTTAAATACCAAGGTGCCACAATAAGGGTCACTCAAGATCTGGCCGCCTCCACATTAAAAAATCAAAGGGCCTGGAACCTGATATTCCGAAAGGCAAAAGATCAAGGATTGCAAGCAAGAAGAAACTACCCAGCTAAGTTTAGCATTTTCTTCCATGGAAGAAGATGGTCATTTAATAAAACAGAGGAATTCCATTTGTTTCTAAGAAAAAAACCAGACTTAAACAAAATATTTGATCTACATCCACAAGACTGAAGAGAAACAGAAAAAAGGTAAAAAGAACTCTTGAGAACTGTATCTCTATTGTGGATATACAGAAAGTCCGCATGGATAATTTGATTTTACTGACATAAAAAAAAGATGGAGTAGCAAAGGGAATGGGATAGTATTAGAAATGCTAGCCTCGGCAAAAAGAGTCAAGAAAGAGATTAAAGGAAAAGATTAGGTAATGAGGAAATCAAACTGTCACTCTTTGCAGATGATATGATGGTATACTTAGAAAATCCCAGAGATTCTAATAAAAAGTTATAAGAAATAATTCACAACTTCAGCATTTTTATACATCACCAACAAAATGCAACAGCAAGAGATACAAAGAGAAATTCCATTCCAAACAAATGTTGAGAGTATAAAATATTTGGGAATCCATGTACCAAAGGAAAGTCAGGAATTATATGAGCAAAATTACAGAACACTTGCCACAAAAATAAAGTCAGATTTAAATAATTGGAAAGACATTCAGTGCTCTTGGATAGGCCGAGCAAATATAATAAAGATGACAATACTCCCCAAACTAATCTATTTATTTAGTGCTATACCAATCAGACTTCCAAGAAACTATTTTAGTGATCTAGAAAAAATAACAACAAAATTCATTTGGAAGAATAAAAGATCAAGAATTTTAAGGGAATTAAAAAAAAAGTCAGATGAAGTTGGTCTGGCTGTACCTGATCTAAAGCTATATTATAAAGCAGCAGTCACCAAAACCATTTGGTATTGGCTAAGAAATAGACTAATGGATCAGTGGAATAGATTATGTATACAGGACAAAATAGGATAGAACTATAGCAATCTAGTGTTTGATAAACCCAAAGATACCAAAATTTGGGGTAAGAATTCATTATTTGAAAAGAAATGTTGGGAATACTGGAAATTAGTATGGAAAAAATTAGATATGGACCCACACTTAACACCATATACCAAGATAAGATTAAAATGGATCTATGATTTAGGCATAAAGAATGAGATCATAAATAGATTAGAGGAACAGAGGGAGGGAGGGGAAAATTTGGAAAAATGAAGACAAGGGATAATGTTATAAAAAATTAGTCATGCATATGTACTGTCAATTTTTTTATAATAATAAAATTAATAAAAAAAAAAGAAAGACAAAATAGTATTTTTGGCAAGGCCTCATTTATCATCTGAAAAATGTGTTTAGCCCAGTGGAGTTGCACTCTTGTCTTAAGAGTTTGAATGCTTGGCAGTTAGTTTGAGGAATAATCTAAAGTCTGGTATCTTCTCCTGCCACGTGATCTTTAGAATCCCAAGATAATTCAAATGGACTTGATTAACTTTCCTGGCATTGTGCTGATATACTGTCCAGATTTCAGAGTCATACAATGAAGTCAACACAACAGCTCTGTAGACCTTCAATTTATTAGTCATTTTAATACTTCTTCTCTCTCACACCTTATTTTAGAGGCTCCCAAATACTAAGCTTGCAGCAATGTGTGTATCAACTTCACTATCAATGTGGACACTTATGCAAAATACACTGCCACAACATGAGAAACTCCTATAAATTTATGTTATATTATTTTGAATTGCTATGGATCTGGCAAATGATGCTAATAATATTTATGTTGTATCTTACTGGTGGGATTCTCTTGAAGAAAAAAAAAGTCTTATCTTTTTCTAATAACTAGATATGTGATTAGATGAATAGGCTATATCAAATATCATGAGCTGATATGTTTTTTCCTCTCTTATTCGGAGCCTGAAAACCCTTAATTTTATCTACATTATACATTTTAAATTTGACAGTCAAGTTATCTCATATAACATCATAGTCACTTACTTAATCAATGTAAAGATAAGCCTGTGCCCCACATGTCAGTGGGAGAATGCTCTACCTGGAGGCTGATCTCTGTTCTCATTCATAGCTCATAGTGACAGGTACATCTTTTGGCTATACGATCTTTCAGAGATGGAATGTCATGATCAATGAGGTCATAATTTTTCTGAATTGTGAAGAACAATACTAGATGTCAGCCTGCAGATAAGGTGCTACACTACAACATATACACGAGTGAAGTTATTATCTTTCTTGTCAGTGCAATGTGGCATGGGATTTTTTATGCCAAATGCATATGTTGAAGGCAAATTGAAACTTGTTTACATAGGAAAACAAGTGGAATAGAAAATTTCATCTCAATTGGATCAAAACTATTTTTTTAATAGAAAAGAAAACGTCTCATTATCTTAAAGACAGTATCTTGATTTCAGTACATTTCTCTACATGATCATATGATTAAACTTCTTGCTTTTGCTGATCTTTTTCAGATCTGTCTCTTATCATCTTTTGTGCCATGTGTATTTAGATGTAGCAGTGTGAACATGTATATTTGCACACATACATACTTTTGCATTTGATATTTCAAAAATGTTAATTGTCTTCTGACACTGAGCATTTTGATTTTTTTATATGATCAGTATATCTTCTCTTTTTATTTCATAACTTCTTCATGACATCATTTGCTGCTGTTCTTTTTGGGAAATTCTGAAAGTTTTATGTTGCAGAATGCTCGCACTTATGATGTGTACTTACTGTTACCTTCATAAAACTTATTTTTAGCTCTTTTGAGACAGTTGTAGTTCAGATCTTCGAACCACATAGAAACAAAAGTAGAATTTTAATATTGGAAAAATATATGATTTCATGATATAAACATTAATAATTTTAACATTTCCCAGGAGTAATGACCAACTTGTCATGTCCCAGATATACATACTGATGAACAATTAAGATATTGTCCATCAAAATATATATTTATATTTAGGCTATAAATAATAATGAAGTAAACAAACAAACAAACAAACAACAAAAACAAAGTGAAAATAACACATTGTGATCCTTATTCAGTCTCGATAATACTCTCTCTAAATGCAGATAGCTTTTTCCAGCAGCAAGTCTATTGGATTTGACTTGAATTACATAACTGTTTAAAGCAGTCAAATCCATCATAGTTGATAGTTGATCATCACATAATGTTTTTGTTGCTGTGTACAATATTCTCTTGGTCCTCCTCACTTCATTTAGCATCACTTTATGTAAACCTTTTCATGGTTTTCTGAAATCAGCCAGCTCATCATTTCCTATAGAGAATTATATTCAAAAAACATTTTAGCCATTCTCTAACTGATGAGAATCTACTCAGTTTCCAGGTCCTTGCCACTACAAAAAGAACTGCTACAAACTTTTTTCCACATATGAGTTATTTTTCTCTTTAATCACCTCTTTGGGATGCAGATCCAGTAGAGATACTGCTGGATCAAAGGGTATACACAATTTTATAGTTCTCTGGGCAGTTTCAAATTGCTCTCCAGAATGGTTGGATCCAGTTCATAACTCCACCAACAATGTAATAGTGTCCCAGTTTTCCCACATGCTCTCCAAAATTATCACTTTCTTGTCTTGTCATCTTACCCAATCTGAGAGGTATGAGATAGTACATCAGAATTATTTTAATTTGCATTTCTCTAGTCAATAGTGATTTAGAGTATTTTTCACATAAGTCTAAGAGGCTTTTATTCATTTAAAAATTTGACATTTTATTTTGGAATATGTATGTATTTTGTATTTGGAATATATATATATATATATATATATATATACATATATATATATATATATATATATATATATATATATATATATATACACACATATATACATATATATATATATATATATATATATATATATATATATATATATATATATATATATATATATATATATGTATTTTGGAATGTGACTCTATAAGCAAAATGTTATCTCTAAATATGAATACCTTAAGCACCTTGACATCCATGACTATAGGAATACTTTTTAAAATTTTTTTCTACCTTGGATCTTTTTTTTCACAGTAATGAATACTATGCAAATGTACTATCACTTTTTAATTGTCTTATGTTTAATATCACATCATCATTAAGCATTTTAGCTAGCACACAAAAATATGATTTAGTTCTTTGCATATTTGTGATATGGTCACTGCAAAATATGTATGATTTAATTTTTGTTGCAAAATAATGTGTTTATTCATATACAAGAAATTGGTCACCAATAAAACACATTTTTTTTTCAGGGTATGGATAACTTTTATTGAGATGGTTGATAACATTTCCTTGTTGGGATACAAGTAAATTGTTCAGTCAATTTGAAGAGACTGAAGGATGAAGTTTCTGTTCTGCTTTGGAGGAATTCTCCCATGAATGGTGTAGACATCCCCATTGGAGCTATTTGATGGAGCCATGAAGAAGAAATTAGAAGAAACTGGTGTCCAATGGGAAGAGACGTAAGAAAAGGTCCAGATCAAAACTGAACTAAATGTACACATTAATGGTTCAAGTCCTCATAGAGTGAAACTTGCACATTTGCAGAGTAACTTACTCACTTCAGTTGCAGAGATGGTAGTGGTACAACCTCTTGTTTCCAGAGATGACAGAACTGGAAAAGCAATGGTCAAAAAACCAAATAGTTCCTCAGAGAGGGGCACAAAATAGACCCAGGAGGTAAAGAAATTACATGGTTCCAGACATGGTAGCAACTGGGAAGAGGCAATGGAAAAATTACAAAAATTCCTGTGTCCTTATTCCTACAGAAAGGAAGGGGAATTTCCTGTACAACTGTCCCTAATCAATCCTGTAAGTAAAGATAGATTTCTATACCCAACTGAATATATATGTTATTTCCTATTTGAGCCAATTCTTTTTTTTTAAATTTTTTTTATTATATATATATTTTTTATAATATTATCCCTTGTATTCATTTTTCCAAGTTACCCCCCCTCCCTCTATTCCCTCCCCCCGATGACAGGCAATCCCATACATTTTACATGTGTTACAATATAGTCTAGGCACAATACATGTGTGTGAATATCATTTTCTTGTTGCACAATAAACATTAGAATCCGAAGGTACATGCAACCTGGGCAGACAGATATTAGTGCTAACAATTTACATTCACTTCCCAGTGTTTCTTCTCTGGGTGTAGCTACCTCTGTCCATCATTGATCAACTGGAAGTGAGTTGGATCTTCTTTATGTTGAAGATTTCCACTTCCATCAGAATACATCCTCATACAGTATTGTTGTTGAAGTGTACAGTGATCTTCTGGTTCTGCTCATTTCACTCAGCATCAGTTGATTTAAGTCTCTCCAGGCCTCTCTGTATTCCTCCTGCTGGTCATTTCTTATAGAGCAATAATATTCCATAACCTTCATATACCACAATTTACCCAACCATTCTCCAACTGATGGACATCCATTCATCTTCCAGTTTCTAGCTACAACAAAAAGAGCTGCCACAAACATTTTGGCACATATATGTCTCTTTCCGCTCTTTAGTATTTCTTTGGGATATAATCCCAGTAGTAGCGCTGCTGGGTCAAAGGGTATGCACAGTTTGATAACTTATCAATTGCAGAATGGTTCGGTTTCTTATAAATTAGGGTCAGTTCTCTATATATTTTGGAAATGAGACCTTTGTCAGAACCTTTGTTTTTAAAAATATTTTCCCAATTGGTTACTTCCCTTCTAATCTTGTTTGCATTAGTATTATTTGTACAGAAACTTTTTAGTTTGATGTAATCAAAATCTTCTATTTTGTGATCAATAATGATCTCTAGTTCTCCTCTGGTCATAAATTCCTTCCTCCTCCACAAGTCTGAGAGGTAGATTATCCTCTGTTCCTCTAATCTATTTATTATCTCCCTCTTTATGCCTAAATCATGGACCCATTTTGATCTTATCTTGGTATATGGTGTTAAGTGTGGATCGATATCTAATTTCTGCCATACTAATTTCCAGTTTTCCCAACAGTTTTTTTTTCCGAATAATGAATTTTTATCCCTAATGTTGGAATCTTTGGGTTTGTCAAAGATTAGATTGCTATAGATGTACCCTTTTTTATCCTTTGTATCTAATCTGTTCCACTGATCTACCGGTCTATTTCTTAGCCAATACCAAATGGTTTTGGTGACTGCTGCTATATAATATAGCTTTAGATCAGGTACACTTAGACCACCTTCCTCTGAGTTTTTTTTCATTAGTTCCCTTGCAATTCTCGACCTTTTATTCTTCCATATGAATTTTGTTGTTATTTTTTCTAGGACATTGAAATAGTTTCTTGGGAGTCTGATTGGTATAGCACTAAATAAATAGATTAGTTTGGGGAGTATTGTCATCTTTATTATTTTCGCTCGGCCTATCCAAGAGCATTGAATATCTTTCCAATTATTTAAATCTGATTTTATTTTTGTGGCAAGTGTTTTGTAATTTTTCTCATATAATTCCTGAGTATTCTTTGGTAGATGGATTCCCAAATATTTTATACTCTCAACATTTGTTTGGAATGGAATTTCTCTTTGTATCTCTTGCTGTTGCATTTTGTTAGTGATATATAGAAATGCCGAGGATTTATGTGGATTTATTTTGTATCCTGCCACTTTGCTGAAATTTTGAATTATTTCTAGTAGCTTTTTAGCAGAGTCTTTGGGGTTCTCTAAGTATACCATCATGTCATCTGCAAAGAGTGATAGTTTGATTTCCTCATTTCCTACTCTAATTCCTTGAATCTCTTTCTCAGCTCTTATTGCCGAGGCTAGCGTTTCTAGTACTATATTGAATAGTAATGGTGATAGTGGGCAACCTTGTTTCACTCCTGATCTTACTGGGAAAGGTTGCAGTTTATTTCTATTGCATATTATGCTTACTGAAGGTTTTAAATATATGCTCCTGATTATTCTAAGGAATAGTCCATTTATTCCTATACTCTCAAGAGTTTTTAGTAGGAATGGATGTTGGATTTTGTCGAATGCTTTTTCTACATCTATTGAGATGATCATATGGTTCTTATTAATTTGATTATTAATATGGTCAGTTATATTAATAGTTTTCCTAATATTAAACCAGCCCTGCATTCCTGGAATAAATCCTACTTGATCATAGTGTATTATCTTGGAGATGATTTTCTGAAGTCTTTTTGCTAATATCTTATTTAAGATTTTAGCATCAATATTCATTAAGGAGATTGGTCTATAATTTTCTTTCTCAGTTTTCGATCGACCTGGTTTAGGTATCAGTACCATGTCTGTGTCATAAAAGGAGTTTGGTAGGACTCCTTCATCCCCAATTTTTTCAAATAATTTATATAACATTGGGGCTAATTGTTCTTTAAATGTTTGGTAGAATTCACATGTGAATCCATCTGGCCCTGGGGATTTTTTCCTGAGGAGTTGATTAATAGCTTGTTCTATTTCTTTTTCTGAAATGGGACTATTTAAGCAATTTATCTCCTCCTCTGTTAATCTAGGGAGCCTATATTTTTGGAGGAAGTCATCCATTTCACTTAAGTTATCAAATTTATTGGCATAAAGTTGGGCAAAGTAACTCCTTATTATTTCTCTAATTTCCTCTTCATTGGTGGAAAGATTCCCCCTTTTCATTTGTAAGACTAACAATTTGATTTTCCTCTTTCTTTTTTCTGATCAGATTTACCAAAGTTTTATCTATTTTATTGGCTTTTTCATAAAACCAACTCTTGGTTTTATTTATTAATTCAATAGTTTTTTTTTACTTTCAATATTATTGATTTCTCCTTTTAATTTTTGTATTTCGAGTTTAATTTTTGGTTGGGGGTTTATAATTTGGTCTTTTTCTAGCCTTTTAAGTTGTAAGCCCAATTCGTTAATCTTCTCTTTCTCTATTTTCTTCAAATAAGCCTCTAAAGATATAAAATTTCCCCTTATTACTGCTTTAGCTGCATCCCAAAGATTTTGGTATGATGTCTCATCATTGTCATTATCTTGGGTGAAATTGTTAATTGTTTCTATAATTTGCTCTTTCACCCAGTCATTTTTAAGATGAGATTATTCAGTTCCCAATTACTTTTTGGTCTATTTACCCCTAACTTTTTACTGAATGTAGCTTTTATTGCATTGTGATCTGAGAAGAAGGCATTTATTATTTCTGCCTTCCTACATTTAATTTTGAGATCTTTATGTCCTAATATATGGTCAATTTTTGTATAGGATCCATGAACTGCTGAGAAGAAAGTATATTCCTTTCTATTGCCATTCAGTTTTCTCCAAAGGTGTATCATACCTAGTTTTTCTAATGTTATATTTACTTTTTTAATTTCTTTCCTGTTTGTTTTGTGGTTTGATTTGTCTAAATCTGAGAGTGCAAGGTTGAGATCTCCCACTATTATAGTTTTACTGTCTATTTCTTCTTGCAGTTTTCTTAACTTTTCCTTTAGAAAGTTAGATGCTATACCACTTGGTGCATATATGTTTAGTATTGATATGGCTTCATTATTTATGCTACCTTTCAGCAGGATAAAGTTTCCTTCCTTATCTTTTTTAACGAGATCTACTTCTGCTTTTGCTTGATCTGAGATAAGGATAGCTAACCCTGCTTTTTTGGCTTTACCTGAAGCATAATAGGCTCTGTTCCAACCTTTTACCTTTATTCTGTATGTATCTCCCTGCTTTAAGTGTGTTTCCTGTAGACAACATATTGTAGGATTCTGCTTTTTGATCCAATCTGCTATCCGTCTCCGTTTGATGGGATCATTCATCCCATTTACATTTACATTTAAAATTACTAATTCTGTATTTCCTGCCATCGTATTATCCCCAGATTATGCTTTTTTCCCTTGACCCCCCTGATCCCCCTACCCGATATTTAATTTACAGACCCCCCCTTGTGACGCGCAACCGTCCCTCTTTTTTTTTTTTTTTTTTTTTAGGATCCCTCCCCCCTCCCTCTAAGTCCCTTCACTTATTCTCCTTTTCCTTTTCCCTTTTCCTCTCCCCCCTTTTAATGAGGTGAGAGAAAATTCTCTGAAAAACAAATATGTTAATTATTTACTCTTTGAGCCTCTCCTGATGAGAGTAAGATTCACACAATGATTCTCCCCCTCACTAAGTTCCCTCAGATATGGTGTATTTTCTATGCCTCTTCTTGGGATGTAGTTTCCCTCTTTTTATCACTCCTTCCCCTTTTTTCTGAACCGACCTCCTTCCCTTTACTACACCCCCCTTTTTTTCTTTTATATCAGTAAAATCAAATTATCCTTGAGTATTTTTTATATACCCACAACAGAGTTACAGTTCTCAAGGGTTCTGTGTACCTTTTTCTGTTTCTCTTCAGTCTTGTGGATGTAGATCAAATTTTTTGTTTAAGTCTGGTTTTTTTCTTAGAAACATATAGAATTCCTCTGTTTCATTGAATGACCATCTTCTTCCATGGAAAAAGATGCTAAACTTAGCTGGCTAGTTCATTCTTGGTTGCAGTCCTTGATCTTTTGCCTTACGGAATATCAGGTTCCAGGCCCTTCTATGTTTTAATGTGGAGGCAGCCAGATCTTGGGTGACCCTTATTGTGGCACCTTGGTATTTAAATTGTTTTTTTCTAGCTGCTTGCAGGATTTTCTCCTTTGTGTGGTAATTCTGCAGCTTAGCCACTATATTCCGTGGTGTTCTTTTTTTAGGGTCTATTTCGGAAGGAATTTGATGAATTCTTTTAATATCTACTTTCCCCTCTGTTTCTATTATCTCTGGACAGTTCTCTTTGATAATTTCCTGTAAAATAGAATCTAGGCTCTTTTTTTGGTCATAGTTTTCGGGAAGTCCAATGATCCGCAGATTCTCTCTCCTAGATCTATTTTCCAGGTCTATAGGTTTTCCCAGTAAGTATTTGACGTTGTTCTCCAGCTTCTCATATTTTTTGTTTTGTTTGACTGATTCTTGGGTTCTCAATGAATCATTCATTTCTATTTGTTCCATCCTGAATTTTAAGGAGTTATTTTCTTCTTTCGCAGTTTTTAGTTCTTTTTGTAAATGCCCAATTTCGTTTTTAAATGAATTATTTTGCTCTATTGAATTTTTTTCCATTTCCCTAATTTTTTTTGAGAATTATTTTCTTTTTCCAATTCAGAAATTCTATTTTCTTGAGACTTTTTTATCTTTTCCAATTCAGAAATCCTACTTTCCTGTGTTTTTTTAACCTTTTCTAATTCATAAATTTTGTTTCCCTGCATCTCCTGTGAATTCTTTAATTTTTCCAACTCTAATTTCAGGACGTTGTTATTCTCTATCATAGCTTCCCTTTCCTTTCCCCATTTTTCTTCAATCTCCCTTAATTTTTTAAGAGTTTCTTCTAGGAGAGAGTTATGTGATGGGGGGCAGGAATCGTTCCCTTTTAGGTTGTTATCTGCTGTCTCTCTGCTGTTAACTTCCTCGGGGTTGGATACCCGCTCTTTCTCTGTATAGAAGGAATCTATGGTTTTTCTTGGCTTTTTGCTCATACTTAAAAAATCTTTTGGGGTCTGTCCCTGGGGTAGGAAATTATTTACTCTTTACCAGCTTCCTCCCAGACTGGATGGATGCAGCGGCTCCTGCGCCTGAGCTAAGATAGAGCTCTGGGAGAGAGTTCCCCACCCCCTCCCTGGAAGTGCCTCAGAGGTGATTAGCACTACTGTGCTTCAAGGGCGTAGAATAGTGAAGACAGCACGAAGCCCAGCCTATGTGTCCGGGTGGGGAGTGGATGTCTGCAGCAGGTGACGTGAAAAGCCCCTGTGGTCAAACTGGAAGTGTCTGCCCGAAACTGCGGTCCCTAGTTCAAAGGTTCCGCTTCTCTGGGACTTCCTGGAGCTGAGTTCCACTCCCTCCAGCTAAACTAGGCAGTGTGTGTTGCCTTGGGCCGTATCCACCCACTTGTCAATCTCTTAACTATTCTCAGGTGGTAGCTGAGGCCACACCCCCTGGTGCTGAGATCTGCTGAGTCACCTCCAGGGTCCGGGGAAAATCTAATCTGAGTTTTAAAATATTTTGGCTTTCTCTTCTGAACTGCTAAATAATTAGAAGAGAAGAGCTAACAGCCTGTGCCAGATTCCTTTACCTCAGTGGCTTCTCTGATCCCAGAGCCCTTCCCAGCGCAATGGGGGCAGTATGCGAGCACCCAGCCGTCTGTGCTGGCCTCTCTTCTTCCTCCCCTGGGGAATGACCTTTCCTGTTGAAACTCCAGATTCTCTTCAGCTGGTAAGTCGTGCTTCCAGTCCTTGTGGTATCTATCAGTACTGGGCTTATTCTGAGACTTAATTTATCTAATTGGTTGTGAGGGAGTGAGGACGTTCACAGAATCGTGTGTTTCTTCTCCGCCATCTTCAATAAAACACATTTTTAAAACAATCACAAAAAATATGCTTGAGAGTAAAATAATATTCTTCAACTATAGTTTCAATTACTATTGTTTGTAATACTTCTAAAAGAATTTCAATGCAAAACTAGAGCATATGAATAATGTTTTTATCTCATAATGATTCAAACCTAGGAAATACATTTAAGGTTGACCATCAATGTATCTCAGAGGAAGTCAATCAATCAGCCAATAATTATAAATTTAGAACCTAAAAGAACCCAGCAAATAATAAAACAGGAAATATTTCTTTTTTGACATTAGAATCCTTGATTTAAAGTTTAAAAGAATGTTAGAAATCATATATTCAGTAGCATTATTTGATTGAGAATGATGACACCAAGATGATGGCATCACGCTGCCCATAACTCAGTCTTAGACATCATTTCAAGAAATAGACAAAAATGGAAAAATGTGGGGCAGAAGAAATGAAGCATTTTAAAACATGTGAAACACAGAGATGAAAGTTTTTGTTGCTATTCATCTATTTTGCATTTTCCCCTTTAACATCTTAGGAGAAACACAAACAACCTTACTTTCTCTAAATCTGATGTTGCAATGTATTCTGCAAACTTTCACGAATTGGAGTTCATAAAAATTTCCTAAAGCATACACATTTTATAAGATGAAAGGTATATCCAGTTGAATCAAGCAGGTTAAAAAAAGACAAGTATGCTATGTAACAACTCAGTAAAATAATCCACTGCTGAATACTTGGTTGTATTTGGACATTTTTTCCAAAGTTTAGGGGAGATAATATGCCCATGACCTTTATCTATCACAAGTGTGTCCAAAACTTCTGTTACTTACAAAAAAAGCGATAGAGAGATCACAATTTCTGTCTTTGCTTTATTCCATCTCTCTTAAAGCAAGATTTCAAATTCAGTTGTATGAAGAGGAATTCTATATTTGATGTCCTTCTCCATTAGCTCTAGCATTCAGAACATAAGCCTCTGATTATGGTTACACTTAAGACCTGGGACAATGATTACTCCCTGCAAATTGATGCTGTTTGGATATGAAAGAAACACGTTTCTTTGAATATCTGAGGCATTTGAGATTTAAGTTCCATTCTGTATTATTGCATCATCTCTATCAAATTATGGTATAGAAAAAATTTTATCTTTTATCATGTATTGGATGGATATGAACATAATTTATTTCCCCCAAACAATGACACATTTATCATCATTGCTTGGGGAAAATAAATCATCTAATTTCACAGATTATGGATTCTTAGGTAACTCAATATTTTTTCAATGTTTTGTTGCTTGCAAGATTCTTTCCTTTTGAAAAATCAAAAAGCATATAGCATCTTGTCCTGTAACTTTAACTTCTAAACCAAATGCAGGAAAAAACAAAACAAAACAAAACAAACAAACAAAAAAAAAAGCTCCCCCCATCAAAAAACAAAAACAAAAACAAATACAAAACAACAACAACAACAGTAGTCCATAGCTAGTAAAGATCAGACCTGGAACTTGAATCCAGGTCTTCTGATATCCATTTCAGTACTCTTTCCTTTCCAGCATGTTTCTTTTAAGTATGTTCAATTTGCATTTAGAAAACAACTTTATAGAAGTAGGTAACATTTTTTAATCTTAAATTTTTCAGATTTTTCTTGGATCATTGTATTGATTAAATTAGCAACAAAATCATTTTAAGTCAGTTCATAATTTTTTTTTATTTTGGTGAAGACCACAGATACATTAGTTATAAATTAGAAGGGAATTTAGAGATGATCAAGTTCAATCTTCTAATTTTACTGAGGCCCAGGGTAATAGTTCAATTTTGACAAATTTACATAATGTTGACCATTAAAATGCAATTTGAACACAAAATCTAGAATACTGCCACCTTTACCTTCTCCCCAATAGTATTATGCTGCTTCTCTAGTAGTCTGGTATATTAGAATACGTATTGTTGAATTTTGAATTTTATTTCTAGTTTCCCTATAGTTGCTGAAGATATAAAGTTTGAAATAAGAATTTCAGAGTCTTAGTAAATTATTTAGTTTTCTCTATAAATAAAAACAATCCTTAATGGAATAGATTTTAAAATAACTTATTTAATGGTTATAAGAATTCTAAGATAAGCTAACAATGTACTCAGTATATATGGCTATATATCACAAGGAAACAGTTATCTGAATAATTTGTCCTTCTATTGAATGGAAAGGAATGTAGTTTTTGCAATTCAAGGTATTCAGGATCTGCTTCAGTTTTACAGCACAAATTTCTATGTAACTATTGGGTATAATGTAATAGAGGACTATGAAGGAATAACTTTTTATGAAGTATTATTGCAGGGGTGACAGAAAACCCCAATCTCCCTAAATAAATCTCTTGGCAGTTTATTGAGACTTGAAATTCCATCATGAAATATTCTTTCCATTCATTCAAGGCACTTTCTTCTGACAAAATATAAAGCTTTTCATATAGAATAAAGATGATTACACATACAGTACACAGTGACATCACTTTTTCACCATTTTTACTTTTTAGACATCCATCCCATAATTGAATTTTGTTAGTGATAGTAGTACATCCATGTAATCCCTCCTGTTTGAGAAACCTGAAGCAAATGGATAGCTTGGGTTTAGAATTTTCTGTACTTTAATAGAGCTAAATATGATCAAGTGTATGTACTAAATACAGTGGAGTACATTCCTAATCTGGGTAACAGAAGGAGATCTATTTTTAAAAATAAAAAAACAAACAAAACAAAAAGAAAAGAGAGCGAGAGCGAGAGCGAGAGAGAGAGAGAGAGAGAGAGAGAGAGAGAGGAATGTCTTAATCCCAGATGACTAGTGACTTCATTGTCAAATATAACTGTATTAAAAAAATAACAAAATGCAAATATTCCTATTTCTTCTTGACTCTTATGAAATACTTAGGATCAGAGGCAGCTAGGTGGTGCAGTGGATAGAGCAACAGCCCTGAAGTCAGGAGGACTTGAGTTTAAATCTGATCCTAGACATTTAGCTTCCTAGCTGCATAATCTTGGGCAAGTCACTTAAGTTCAGTTGCCTCAGCAAAAAACAAATAAATAAATAAAAATAAAATGAAATACTTAGGATTGTTGATCTCATTTTTTCCTGATATTATTATCTTCCTAAATTTCCAGGAAGCTGCTTCCTAATACTACTATTTCTTTCATCTATTTCACTAGCTCATAGTAACAAAAGATCTATGTCTTGAGGACCTCAAGATCATTTAGTTCCACTTGTAGCTAAAGAAATAAATTTGTTACATTTTTCACAACTGATCCTTCAAATTTATTTTGAGATGTTCAATTGGAAAGAAGTTCCTACTTCTTGTAGGATTGTAAATGCAATATAGGAAGACATATTTATACAATTATCTTGCACAAAAAATTCAGATCAAAAAGAAAAAAATGAGAAAGAAAATAAAAATTCAAGCCAACAACAACAAAATAAGTGAAAATGATATTTTGCAAACCACACTCAGTTCCCACTGTTCTCCCTCTGGGTGTAGATGGCTCTCCTCATCCTAAGATCATTAGAACTACTCTGAATCACCTCATTGTTGAGAAGCTTTGTTACATCTGTCAGAAGGGCAAGGTGTCATTTTCATTCTGCATCATTGAACTCTGGTACTTCTTTGTTTTTTGAAAGCAGAAAAGTTGTGATCTGTGGAAGTCATAGAAATGTTTCAAAATTCTCCCTCAGCTCAGCCAATGGATTTCTTTGTGATATAGAACATCTTCATACTCAACACTTAGTTCAGACAGAAATTCCTGAAATTGTCTGTGATTTATTGGATTAGCTCTAATGAAGTTAATACAAGATACCACAATTTTCATAACAGAGTCCCACTTCAGTGATTTACTACATAGCGCTTGTTGGTGGATGAGGCAGTGTATGGCGATTGGATAAGAATGGTTATGTTTGTCCATCTCTTGGTTAATGCAAGCAATTACTCCTTTCTTAGACCCCACAATGCTAGGGGCACCATCAGTTGTCACGTTGGCTAGTTTAGCCCAGTCCAGTGCCAAACCATTCATAGTTTGGCAAACCTTTTCATAGATATCCTCTCCTGTAGTTGTTCCTTTGATGCTTTGCAGTGCAGTAAGCTCTTCTATGACTTCAAAATAATCATTCGTCCCACGGATAAAAATTAGAAGTTATGCAGAATCACAAACATCTTTGCTTTCATCTAATGCCAAGGAAAAATATAAATTTTTTTGTTTTGTTTTGTGAAGTTTTGAAAATGCTGATGCAGATTGTCTCCCATTTCTTCAATCCTCTGTGTGATTGTAGGTCCTGAAAGACTCACTGCACTAAATAAATCGGCCTTCTCTGAACACATTTCTTTGTCAACAGAAAGAAGGCATTCTTTAACAAATTCTCCCTCCACAAATGGTCTGCCAGTGTGTGCTATTAGCTTGGCAACTTGAAAAGTTGTTCGCAGTGATGAAATATTTAGCTGCTTCTGCTTCATAAAAATATTTTGCTGAGTTGTCAATGAATTTTTCAGTTTTAATATTGTATCTTGGAGAGGCGGAGAAGATACATGCAATTTTGTGAGCTCCCTTCTTCCCTCATTACCATTTAGTTAAATCAGCCTCAAAAATAATGCTGGACTGATAGAAACCACAAGGACTGGAAGCACGACTTCCCAGCTGAAGAGAATCTAGAGTTTCAACAAAAAAGGTTGGTTCCCAAGGGAGGAAGAAAAAAGGCCAGCACAGACAGAGTTAGGTGCTAGTACACTGAGCCAATTGGGCTGGGGAGAACTCTGGGATCAGAGAAGCCATTGAGATAGAAGAATCTGGGCACAGGCTGTTAGCTCTTCTCTGCTTATAAAACAGCGGTTCAGAAGAGAAATCAAGCCACTTTAAAATATAAAGCCAAATACAAGAACCACCCCAATCTGGAAGTGACCTAACAGATCTCTGCACAGTTGTGAAAGCCGCCTTCTGCTGTTCTGGGCTTCACCATGGGGTAGTTAAGAGCCTGAAAAGCAAGGACACAGTCTGAAGCAACATATAATTCATATAGTTCCTGGCTTGGCTGGAGGCTGTGGAACTCAGCTGCGGAAGTCCCAGAGAAGCGGAACCTTTGAAATAGGGACATCGGTTTCTGGGCAGACACTTCCAGTTTTAGTGCAGGGGCTTTTCACATCAGCTGCTGACATCCACGCCCCACGGAATGCATTGGATGGGCTTTGTGTTGCCTTTACTGTTCAGTCTTAAACCTTAGTGAAGTCTCTAGGACACACAGCAGTGTCTTTCACTGGGCAACCCTCACAGCGTGCAGCCATACTAATCACCCCTGAGACACTTCAAGGGAGGGGGAGGGGAACTCTCTCCCAGAGCTCTATCTTAGCTCAGGCACTGGAGCTGCTGCATCCATCTTGTCTGGGAGGAATCTGGTAAAGAAATAAATAAACATCTTACTCCAAGGACAGACCCCAAAAGGTTTTTTTTTTTAAATATGAGTAAAAAGCTGAAGAGAACAATTTATTCCTTCTACACAGAGAAAGAGCGGGTATCCAACCCCAAGGAAGGTAATAGCAGAGATTCAGCAGATAAACAGCCTAAAGGGGAACGATTCCTGCCCCCCCCCATCACTTAACTCTCTCCTAGAAGAGACTATTAAAAAGTTAAGAGAGTTTGAAGAATAATGGGGAAAGGAAAGAGAAACTATGATAGAGAATAACAACGTTCTGAAATTTGAGTTGGAAAAAAATAAAGAATTCATAGGAGATTCAGGGAAACACAATTTGTGAATTAGAAAAGGTTAAAAAAATCACAGGAAAGTAGGATTTCTGAATTGGAAAAGAAAAAGAGGCTCAAGAAAGTAGGATTTCTGAATTGGAAAAAGAAAATAATTCTCTAAAAAAATTAGAAAAATGGAAAAAAATTCAATAGAGCAAAATAATTCATTTAAAAACTCAATTGGGCTATACAAAAAGAACTAAAAAATGTGAATGAAGAAAATAACTCATTAAAAATCCAGATGGAACAAATAGAAATGAATGATTCATTGAGAACCCAAGAATCAGTCAAACAAAAAAAATAATGAAAAGCTGGAGAATAACGTCAAATACTTACTGGCAAAACCTATAGGCCTGGAAAATAGATCTAGGAGAGATAATCAGAGGATCATTGGATTTCCCAAAAACTATGACCAAAAAAAGAGCCTAGATTCTTTTTCTACAGGAAATCATCAAAGAAAACTGTCCAGAGATAATAGAAACAGAAGGGAAAATAGCCATTGAAAGAATTCATCGAACACCTACTGAAAAAGACCCTTAAAAAAGGAACTCCACGGAATATTGTGGCTAAGCTGCAGAATTACCACACAAAGGAAAGAATATTGCAAGCAGATAGAAAAAAGCAATTCAAATATCAAGGGCCACAATAAGGGTCACTCAAGATCTGGCTACCTCCACATTAAGAGATCAAAGGGCCTGGAACCTGATATTCCGAAAGGCAAAAAGATCAAGGATTGCAACCAAAAATAAGCTACCCAGCTAAATTTAGCATTTTCTTCCATGGAAGAAGATGGTCATTCAATGAAACGGAGGAATTCCATTTGTTTATAAGAAAAAAAAAAAAAAAAAACAGACTTAATTTGATCTACATCCACAAGACTGAAGAGAAACAGAAAAAGGAAAACAGAACTCTTGAAAACTGTATCTCTGTTGTGGATACATAGAAATTCCACATGGATAATTTGATTTTACTGATATAAAAAGGGGGGAGTAGTTAAGGGAAGGGGGTAGTATCAGAAAAAGGGAAAGGAGTGATAAAAAGAGGGAAACTACATCCCAAGAAGAGACATAGAAAATATACCATATCTGAGGGAATTTAGAGAGGGGGAGAAACATTGTGTGAATCTTACTCTCGTCAGAAGAGGATCAAAGAGTAAATAATTGACATATTTGTTTTTCAGAGAATTTTCTCTCACCACATTAAAAGTGGAGAGAGGAAAAGGCAAAAGGAAAAGGGGAATAAGGAAAGGGACTTGGAAGGAGGGGGAGGGATACTAAAAAAGGGAGGGCTACATGTCACAAGTGCGGTCTATAAATTAAATATTGGGGAAGGGTTTCAGGGGGGTCAAGGGAAAAAGCATAATATGAGGATAATATGATGGCAGGAAATACAGAATTAGTAATTTTAACTGTAAATGTGAATGGGATGAACTCTCCTGTTAAACTGAGACAGATAGCAGACTGGATCAAAAGTCAGAACCCTACAATATGTTGTTTACAGGAAACACACATAAAGCAGAGAGATACATAGAGAGTAAAGGTAAAAGGTTGGAGCAGAATCTATTCTTTAGGTAAAGCCAAAAAAGCAGGGGTAACCATCCTTATCTCAGATCAAGCAAAAGCAGAAGTTCATCTAATTTAAAGAGATAAGGAAGGAAACTATATCCTACTAAAAGGTAGCATCAACAATGAAGCCATATCAATACTAAACATTTATGCACCAAGTGGTATAGCATATAACTTTCTAAAGGAAAAGTTAAGAGAGTTGCAAGAAGAAATAGAACATTAGAAAAACAAGGTATGATAGACCTTTGGAGGAAATTGAATGGCAATAGAAAGTAATATACTTTGTTCTCAGCAGTTCATGGATCCTACACAAAAATTGACCATATATTAGTACATAAAGATCTCAAAATTAAATGTAGGAAGGCAGAAATAATAAATGCCTTCACCTTAGATCACAATGCAATAAAAGCTACATTCAGTAAGAAGTTAGCTGTAAATACACCAAAAAGTAATTGGAAACTGAATAATCTCATCTTAAAGAATGACTGGGAAAAGCAGCAAATTATAGAAACAATTAATAATTTCACCCAAGATAATGACAATGATGAGATATCATACCAATATCTGTGGGATGCAGCTAAAGCAGTAATAAGGGGAAATTTTATATCTTTAGAGGCTTATTTGAACAAAATAGAGAAATAGAAGATTAATGAATTGGGCCGGCAACTTAAAAAGCTAGAAAAAGACCAAATTAAAAACCCCCAACCAAAAATCAAACTTGAAATACAAAAAATTAAAAGGAGAAATCAATAATATTGAAAGTAAAAAAAAACATATATTGAATTAATAAATAAAACCAAGAGTTGGTTTTATGAAAAGGCCAAAAAATAGATAAACCTTTGGTAAATCTGATCAGAAAAAAGGAAGAGGAAATCGAATTGTTAGTCTTACAAATGAAAAGGGGGATCTTTCCACCAATGAAGAGGAAAGTAGAGAAATAATAAGGAGTTACTTTGCCCAACTTTATGCCAACAAATTTGATAACTTAAGTGAAATGGTTGACTTTCTCCAAAATATAGGCTCCCTTGATTAACAGAGGAGGAGATAAATTGCTTAAATAGTCCCATTTCAGAAGAAGAACTAGAAGAAGCTATTAATCAACTCCCCAGGAAACAATCTCCAGGACCAGAAGGATTTACATGTGAATTCTACCAAACAATTAAAGAACAATTAGCCCCAATGTTATATAAACTAATTGAAAAAATAAGGGATGAAGGATTCCTACCAAACTCCTTTTATGACACAGACATGGTACTGATACCTAAAACAGGTAGATTGAAAACTGAGGAAGAAGATTATAGACCCATTTCCTTAATGAATATTGATGCTAAAATCTTAAATAAGATATTAGCAAAAAGAATTCAGAAAATCATCCCCAGGATAATACACTATGATCAAGTAGGATTTATTCCAGGAATGCAGGGCTGATTTAATATTAGGAAAACTATTAGTATAATTGACCATATTAGTAATCAAATTAATAAGAACCATATGATCATCTCAATAGATGCAGAAAAAGCATTTGATAAAACCCAACATCCATTCCTACTAAAAAACGCTTGAGAGAGTAGGAATAAATGGACTATTCCTTAGAATAATCAGGAGCATATATTTATGACCATCAGCAAGCATAATATTCAACAGAAATAAACTGGAACCTTTCCCAGTAAGATCATGAGTGAAACAAGGTTGCCCACTATCACCATTACTATTCAATATTGTATTAGAAATGTTAGGCTTAGCAATAAGAGTCAAGAAAGAGATTCAAGGAATAAGAGTAGGAAATGAGGAAATCAAACTATTACTCTTTGCAGATGACATGATGGTATACTTAGAGAACCCCAAAGACTCTGCTAAAAAGCTATTAGAAATAATTCAGAATTTTAGCAAAGTTGCAGGATACAAAATAATTCCACATAAATCCTCAGCATTTTTATATATCTCCAACAAAATGCAACAGCAAGAGATACAAAGAGAAATTCCATTCCAAACAAACATTGAGAGTAAAAATTATGTGGGATTCCATCTACTAAAGAATAGTCAGGAATTATATGAGAAAAATTATGAAACCCTTGCCACAAAAATAAAGTCATATTTAAATAATTGGAAAGACATTCAGTGCTCTTGGATAGGCCGAGCAAATATAATAAAGATGACAATACTCCCCAAACAAATTTATTTATTTAGTGCTATACCAATCAGACTCCCAAGAAACTATTTTAATGACCTAGAAAAAATAACAACAAAATTCATATGGAAGAATAAAAGGTCAAAAATTTCAAGGGAATTAAGGAAAAAAAAGGCAGATGAAGGAGTTCTAATGTACCTGATCTAAAGCTATATTATAAAGCAGCAGTCACCAAAACCATTTGGTATTGGCTAAGAAATAGACTACTCGATCAGTGGAATAGATTAGGTACACAGGACAAAATAGAGTACAACTATATCAATCTAGTGTTTGACAAACCCAAAGATACCAACATTAGGGATAATAATTCATTATTTGAAAAAACTGTTAAGAAAACTGAAAATTAATATGGCTGAAATGAGATATGGATCCACACTTAACACCATATACCAAGATAAGATCAAAATGGGTCCATGATTTAGGCATAAAGAATGAGATAATAAATAGATTAGAGAAACAGAAAATAGTCTACCTCTCACACCTATGGAGGAGGAAGGCATTTATGACCAGAGGAGAACTAGAGATCATTATTGATCACATAATAGAAGATTTTGATTACATCAAACTAAAAAGTTTCTGTACCAAAAAATACTAATACAAACAAGATTAGAAGGGAAGTAACAAATTGGGAAAATATTTTAATAGTTAAAGATTCCAATAAAGGTCTCATTTACAAAATATATAGAGAACTGACCCTAATTTATAAGAAATCAAACCATTCTCCAATTGATAAATGGTCAAAGGATATGAACAGACAATTCTCAGATGATGAAATTGAAATTATATCCACTCACATGAAAGAGTGTTCCAAATCACTACTGATCAGTTAAATGCAAGTTAAGACAACTCTGAGATATCACTACACACCTGTCAGATTGGCTAAGATGACAGGAACAAGTAATGATGAATGTTGGAGGGGATGTGGGAAAACTGGGATACTAATGCATTGTTGGTGGAGTTGTGAAAGAATCAGGCCATTCTGGAGAAAAATTTCGAACTATGCCCCAAATGTTATCAAAGTGTGCATACCCTTTGATCCAGCATTGCTGCTATTGGGCTTATATCCCAAAGAAATACTGAGGAGGGGAAAGATACCTGTATGTGCCAAAATGTTTGTGGCAGCTCTTTTTGTTGTAGCTAGAAACTGTAAGATGGACGGATGTCCATCAATTGGAGAATGGTTGGGTAAATTATGGTATATGAAGGTTATGGAATATTATTGCTCTGTAAGAAATGACCAGCAGGAGGAATACAGAGAGTCTTGGAGAGACTTACATCAACTGATGCTGAGTGAAATGAATAGAACCAGAAGATCGCTGTACACTTCAATGCTGTATGAAGAGGTATTCTAATGGAAGTGGATATCTTCAACATAAAGAAGATCTAACTCACTTCCAGTTGATCAATGATGGACAGAAACAACTACACCCACAGAAGGAACACTGGGAAGTTAATGTGAATTGTTAGCATTACTGTCTATCTACCCAGGTTACTTATACCTTTGAAATCTAATACTTAATGTGCAGCAAGAAAATGGTATTTACACACATATGTTGTATCTAGGTTATATTGTAACACATGTAAAATGTATGGGATTGCCTGTCATCAAGGGGAGGGAGTAGAGGGAGTGAGGGCATAATGTGGAAAAATGAATACAAGGGATAATGTTATAAAAAATACTCATGCATATATACTGTCAAAAATAATAAATAAAAAAATAAATTAAAATATATTGTATCTTTTCTCACTTCTCCAACCAATCATATTTATCTTTATGTTGAATTTCATTTTGTTGACACAAATTATATTCTTTGAACACAGACACTGTAGTCTGGCATATCAGACATATAGCTCTTTCTTTGTACTGCATGAAAAACTAATCATAAGTCCACTGTTCTTTGAATATCCTACACTCCAAGTCAATTTTTCTTTTTGTTAACATCATTATTTCTAAGGGATTCCAAATTGCTATTAGTAAAATATCTATCTATCTATCATCTATCTATCTATCTATCTATCTATCTATCTATCTATATCTATCTACAGTGCTATAAATTTGCTCACACAGAGACATACAGATTGCAATGCCCAGCTTCCTCCAAGCTGAGCTGTGATGCCTCCATTTCCCCCACTCTCTCTCCTTCTTCAGACCTTCATGCACAAAAGTCACCGCTCAGGCAGCCCTCCCAAATGCGCTCACTTCCTCTGCATCCTGGGATCAATTCTCATGATCCAGCATTGCATATGTATATACATATATATACATATATATACACACACACACATATGTATATACACACATAAAACTGTGCAATATATTGTATGTGGAGAATGAACTTCAGTGACAAATCGTACATTGGGGCTTCCAGGGGAGGTCATCATGTGACTTGAAGCTGCATAAGTGTATGGGGACCTTAAGCATCTGGAGGGGGATGAAGCAGTACACCAGCTTTGCACCCCCTCATTCTCAGGATAAGGGGGGGGCTCGAAGATCAGACCCCAGTGATTATAAGGTGATGACATATGTTAGCAATATTCCATCTCTTTATGAAACAACAGAACATACACACAATGATAAAACTGATGACCACAACAGCTAGACATGAGTTCATTATCGAAACAGGGTCTCTGCCTGGTATCAGGAGCCTCACTCTGGGCAACAATAGCAGTCAGTACTGCAACATTCACTAGAGAGGAAGCCATTACATTGCCATTACAGCATAATGACAATGATAGAATCAAGCTGGGACTTGTAATACTATTACTATGCCCATCCACCAGACATAGCCCCTATATTCCCCCTGCCGCAGCCATGACATGTACAACATGCACTGTATATCCCTTGCGCCTGTCTGGTGTGGTGGCTTCCACTATTTTACAAGGCTGCACTTTACAAGATTCATCTTCTGCATCTCTCTCCCTTCCCCACATCATACACTCCGGCCTGGGAACTCACCTCACCTCACCTCAGTATCGCCTCACACTCTGTCTCAGCCGCTTCAGCCCAGTGCCGGAAGTATGCCTTGCTAACGGGAGTTTAGGTCGAACATCACTTCTGGTCTGATTTTGCCATAACCTGGTGGGCCACATAAATGTCCTCATCAGGCCGATCTTTCTCTATAGGTGACATTGGCTATGCTGGATCAGTGCTGACTAACTTTCAGTGCTGTGTAGACATGACCAAGTTCCATGAAATTCTGGGGTTTAGGGGCTCACTATTTGCCTGCTGTATCTGTTAGATATTTTACAGCTAATCTGTTGATTTACTGGCTTGCAACTAGGTCAGAGTAGCCAACACTGGTGTGGATTCCCCTCAGTAGATTATTTTGTGTGCAAAGCCCCGACTGTCCTTGGATTGTGCACTGCCTCCTCTTGGTGCTTGTACTCAGCTCACCTGCACTTGGCCTACCTCCCTTCATGCTGATTGAAACAGACTTTTTCTGGAGATCTTCCAAATTATCTTCTGCTGGAAATTTGTTACATGCCAACTATTTATGGGTTCTGTCAGTTCAAAATCAGTTCAATGGGTGGATTTGCTGTTAATTTGATGGACATGGAGAGAACTCAGGAAAAGACATGTCTTCTGCCATACCCCATCTCCATTTGCTCTAAAATTATTTCTTGAAGTCAAGTAAATTCACATCGAAGTCTCCTGACTCTGAATGTAATATTGCAAGCAAATTTGTCATTTTAACAATCATGACAAGAACAGCACAGAAGATTGGATTGTTTTGTAATTTTTTTTCTTGTTGTTTTTTTTTTTTTAATTTCTGTTTTTTTAAATTGTATTCCCATCACCTCTCATTATATTTCACACATAGTAAGAATTTAATAAATAATTCAATGGTCAGCTAATTTTAAGCATAAATGAAAAATGGCAGATACAGATTTTGAACAAAATTATTATTAATAATAAGGATCTCCAAATTTTCATATCATATTAAGGTACAGGAACACTACACTCTTCAGTGAAGCAGATGACCATGGAATAAATTAGTCTAGCCATCTTTACCCACATAATGAATTAGATATTGCTAAATATCAGAGCTGGATAAGACCTTAATGGGTCTCTGATTTTAATTATACCTGGTAAAAATTATATATATGGCATTTCTTACAAGCATCTTTGCTCAAAGAAATGTATTGAGGAAGAAATGTACTTTAGAGTAAAGGCAACCTATTTTACATAGTTCTAATTGTTAAAGAATTTTGCTTTATACCAAGATAGTACTTTTTTTTTTTTTTAACAATTGATACTTATGGTACTCATCTGCCACATAGAAGGAAGGTGAAGGAGTCTAATACTACTTTTTTGTGACACATCCTGACCAAGTCTTTTCCTGGTTTAAGAATTACTTAATCTTCCTTGACTATAGGTTAGTTTTAACCTATAGTTAACCAACTTTTAATCTGGCAATTATTTTCTCTACTATCAGTTTCCTTTTTAGTTATATTTCATACAACTTATTTTATGAGTGTTATGTTATGGTTTTATACTATATTTCAAGACCTTCATTTGTTCTTTTTCACCTCTATGAATTTCTTCAAGTCACTCTTCTTGCCTGGGATTATTTCTATATTTTCAATTACTGAAAAATTTAACTTTTTAAAAAAGATATAATGATAGAAAAGTTGTTTAAATGAAAGGTATCCTGCTAGATGACAGAGTTGGGATTCAAGCTAGATAGTGAGCCAAAGAGAATAAAATTCAACATAATAAATTTAAGTATAAAAATAATGAAAAATATAGGATTGGTTGAGTGATGACTTACTAGGTTCATTGGATTAAGATTTACAAGTTTTAGTGATATATGAGCTGACTAATAGACTACAACATGAAACAACATCCAAAAAGAAAAAAAAAACGAATATAGAGTTCACCTCCATTAAGAGAGAGATACTCCACAATCAGAGAGTTGATAGACATGTACAGTGATTAAAACGCAAATGTATTTTTGCAATCAATTGTTGGTGTTAGGATCATCAGAATAATGGACTATATTGATATCACATGAAATAAATTAGATTCAAAGAATTTAGAATTTTTAGATTTAAAAAAGTGGTTAGAAAAGAAGGTATGATAAGTGATTTGAAGTATTTGATAAGTAGTCAAATAGAAATTAGATTAAACAGTATACTTGATTCAAAGTGGGATAGATGAAACTAGAGGCAATGGGTACAAGTTGAAGAGATGTAAGTTTTGACTTCATTTAAGGACATTTTTTAAAATTGGAGCTATAAACTATAAGAGAAGAAAAAGAAATTAAAGAAATCAGAATAGATAATGAAAAAACAAAATTACCACTCTTTGAAGATAATTCCTTAGACTTAGAATAGCCTAGAGAATCAAATAAAAAGTTCTAGAAAAAATAACAACTTCAGCAAAGTCTCAGGATATAAAATAAATCCACATAAATCACTGGCATTTCTATATAATACCACCAAGTTCCAGCAGCAAGCGATACAAAGAGAAATTCCATTTAAAATAACTGTAGATAATATAAATTATTTAAGACTCTTCTGTCCAAGACAAAGCCAGGAACTATATGAACATAATTAAGAAAAAACTTTTCACACTAATAAAAAAAATCTAAACAACTGGAGAATATAAAGTGATCATTGATTGTCCAAGCTAAAAATGACAATTCTGTCTAATAAATCTACTTATTCAGTGACAAACCAATCAAACTGCCAGGAAATTACAGAGCTAGTAAAAATTAAAACAATGTTCATCTGGAAGAACAAAGTTCATCTCAAAAGAAGGGAATTAATGAAAATAATTCAAATTAAAGTGGCTTATCTGTACCAGATCTAAAACTATATTATGTAGCATCAGTCATGAAAACCATTTATAACTAGTTAAAAAATAGAGTAGTCAATTATTGTAATAGATTAGGCTCACAAGACATAAGGATCCATGACTATAATAATCTTGTGTTTAATAAAGCCAAAGACTCCACCTTCTGAGATAAGAGATCACTATTTGACAAAAATTGGAAAATAATATGGCAAAAACTAGTCATTGACCCACATCTAATACCCTTTGCCAAGATAATGTGAAAATGGGTTCATGATTTAGACATAAAGAGTGATACCATAAGCAAATTATAAGAACATAGGATGGTTAAGCTTTCAGATCTGAAAAGAAAGAAGGAATTAATAGCTAAAGAAAAAGCAGAGAAAATTATGAAATGTATAATGGATAATTTTGATTACATTAAATCAAAAAAAATTGTGCAAACAAAACCAATTGGACAAAGATTAGAAGGGAAGCAAAAAACAGGGAATTTTTTTTACATCTAAGTAAAGGCCTCATTTCTACAATATAAACAGAATTGTATCCAATTTATAAGAATATAAGACATTATCCAGTTAATTAATGGTCAAAAGATATGAACAAACAATTTTCAGATGAAGAAATCAAAGCCACTTATAGTCATATGGAAAAATGTTTTGAATCACTATTTATTAGAGAAATGCAAATTAAAACAATTTTAAGGTATCAATACACACTTGTCAGATTGTTTAAGTTGACAGAAAAGATAATGATAAATGTTGAAAGGGATATGGGGAAACTAGGGCACTAATTCATTATTGGTGGAGTTGTGAAGTGATCCATTCATTGTGGAGCATGATTTGGAACTATACCAAAAAGGCTAGTGCATACATATTCTTTGATCCAGCAGTTTCTCTACTGATTCTCTATCTCAAAGAAATCATAAAATAGGGAAAAGGACCTATATATGCAAAAATGTTTGTGGCCGCTCTTTTGTTTAGTGGTTAGAACCTGGAAACTGAGTGGATGACCATCAGTTGGAGAATGATGAAAGAGTTTAGGTATATACATATTATGGAATACTATTGTTCTATATGAAATGATCATCAGGATAATGGCAGAAAGGCCTGGAAAGACTTATGTGAACAGATGCTTAGGGAAGTGTGTAGAGCCAAGGGAACATTAAACACAAAAATAATTAGATGATATGATGATCACTTCCGAAGGACAAGATCTTTTGAACAGTGAGGTGATTAAGGCCAATTCTAATAGGTTTGTGATGGAGTGAGCCATCTGCATCCAGAGAGAGGCCAGTGGGGACCTAATATGGATCACAGTGTAGTATTTTTCACCTCTTATTTGTTTATTTGTTTTTTTTTTTCTTTCTCATTTGTTTCCTTTTTGAGTTGATTTTCATGTAGCAGTGAGAAATATGTAAAAATATGTATAGAAGGATTGCATATATTCAACATATATTATATTGTTGCTGTTTAGGGTAGATGGGTTGGTGGAGGGGAGACAGAAAAAACTGGACACAAAGTTTTGCAAAGGTAAAGGTTGAAAACAATCTTTGCATGTATTTCAAAAATAAAAAGCTATTGTGAAAAAATTTTTAAAAAATTGAATTAGAGCTATATAAAATGGAATCAGTTGTCTCAGAGGCAGTTATTTCTTACTCATCAGATATATTTTTTTGGACCTATGAATTTTTAAAATATATTTAAAATACAGGTATAATATTAAAAAGCATTTTTAAAAATCAGAGTATAGGCAAAATTATAGTAAAGCAAAACAAAAACAACAAAAAACAACAATCAAATAACAATAACAATAAAAAACAACAATAACAATAATAAAAGGTTATCACCAGATTTTACATTGCAGCTTGTGTTTGCCAACCTCTGCATTAATCTAACATAGTCTCCCAACTTGTCTTGTCTTTGGTCACTTTCATATCTGTATTCATATTGTACTGTAGAATTCTAACATCATCTATCTCATTTCTTTTTTTTTATTAATTTTATAATTATAATTTTTGACAGTACATATGCATGAGTACTTTTTTATGACATTATCCCTGGTATTCCTTTTTTCCAAATTTTATTCACCCTACCTCTGCTCTCTTCCCTAGATAACAGGCAATCACAAACATATTAAATGGGTTACAGTATAACCTAGGTACAATATATGTGTGTAAATCAAATTTTCTTGTTGCACATTAAGAATGGGATTCCGAAGGTATAAGTAACCTGGGTATAAAGACAGTAATGCTAATAATTTACATCCAATTCCCAGTGTTCCTTCTCTGGGTGTAGCTGTTTCTGTCCATCATTGATCAACTGGAAGTGAGTTGGATCTTCTTTAGGTTGAAGATACCCACTTCTTCTTTGGAATTGCTTTGGACCAGATTACCATAAGGTCCCTTTTGACTTTGGAATTCTATGATGCTGATATTGGAAACTTGGGGGAAGATTATAATTAAAATATGAGCCATTATGTGATGGACTTTCTTTTTTTAAATAATCACTTTTTAAGTTTAATAGTATTTTAATTTATAATTATACATAGTGAGAGTGTTCAACAAACATTTTTGTAATTTTTTGAGATTTAAGTTATTCTCTCTCCCATCTCCTCCTTCCCCAAGACATAAAGCAATCTTATATAGGTTATACATATATAACATTTTAACATACTTCCATAATTGTCATTTTGGGAAAGAAAAGTCAGAACAAAAGGGGAAAACCATGATAAAGAAAACAAATCTAAATCTAATCTTTGACAAACCCAAAGATTCCAACATTAGGGATAAAAAGTCATTATTCGGAAAAAACTGTTGGGAAAACTGGAAATTAGTATGGCAGAAATTAGATATGGATCCACACTTAACACCATATACCAAGATAAGATCAAAATGGGTCCATGATTTAGGCATAAAGAGGGAGATAATAAATAGATTAGAGGAACAGAGGATAATCTACCTCTCAGACTTGTGGAGGAGGAAGGAATTTATGACCAGAGGAGAACTAGAGATCATTATTGATCACAAAATAGAAGATTTTGATTACATCAAACTAAAAAGTTTCTGTACAAATAATACTAATGCAAACAAGATTAGAAGGGAAGTAACAAATTGGGAAAATATTTTTAAAAACAAAGGTTCTGACAAAGGTCTCATTTCCAAAATATATAGAGAACTGACCATAATTTATAAGAAACCGAACCATTCTCCAATTGATAAATGGTCAAAGGATATGAACAGACAATTCTCAGAGGAAGAAATTGAAACTATATCCACTCACATGAAAGAGTGTTCCAAATCACTACTGATCAGAGAAATGCAAATTAAGACCACTCTGAGATACCACTACACACCTGTCAGATTGGCTAAGATGACAGGAATAAATAATGACAAATGTTGGAGGGGATGTGGGGAAATTGGGACACTAATACATTGCTGGTGGAGTTGTGAAAGAATCCAGCCATTCTGGAGAGCAATCTGGAATTATGCCCAAAAAGTTATCAAACTGTGCATACCCTTTGACCCAGCAGCGCTACTACTGGGATTATATCCCAAAGAAATACTAAAGAGCGGAAAGAGACATATATGTGCCAAAATGTTTGTGGCAGCTCTTTTTGTTGTAGCTAGAAACTGGAAGATGAATGGATGTCCATCAGTTGGAGAATGGTTGGGTAAATTGTGGTATATGAAGGTTATGGAATATTATTGCTCGGTAAGAAATGACCAGCAGGAGGAATATAGAGAGGCCTGGAGAGACTTAAATCAACTGATGCTGAGTGAAATGAGCAGAACCAGAAGATCACTGTACACTTCAACAACAATACTGTATGGGGATGTATTCTGATGGAAGTGGAAATCTTCAACATAAAGAAGATCCAACTCACTTCCAGTTGATCAGTGATGGACAGGGGTAGCTGCACCCAGAGAAGAAACACTGGGAGGGGATTGAAAATTGTTATCTGTCTGCCCAGGTTGCATGTACCTTCGGAATCTAATGTTTATTGTGCAACAAGAAAATGATATTCGCACACATGTATTGTACCTAGACTATATTGTAACACATGTAAAATGTATGGTATTGCCTGTCGTCGGGGGGAGGGAATAGAGGGAGGGGGGGTAAATTGGAAAAATGAATACAAGGGATAATATTATAAAATATATATATATATATATATATATATATAATAAAAAAAAAAAAGAAAACAAATCTAAACATAAAAGGTGAACATTGTATATGTTGATCTACATTCACACTCCGTAGTTCTTTATATAAATTCTGATGGCATTTCCCATCCTAATTCTATTAGAATTGTTTTGGATCACTTTATTGATGAGAAGAACTATGTCTAGTCTAATATAGTTGATCATCACATAATTTTATAATTACTATGTACAATGTTCTGGTTCAGTTCACTCATCCTCAGTTCATATATGCTAAGTTTTTTAATCTCCCTGAAAATTATTTCACTGATTTCTTTTTTTTTTTTTTTTATTTTTCTTTCTTTTCTTTTCCTGAGGCAATTGGGGTTAAGAGTGACTTTCCCAGGGTCACACAACTAGAAAGTGTTAAGTGTCTGAGGCCCTCTTGACTTCAAGGTTGGTGCTTTATGTACTGCATCAACTAGCTGCCCCCTGCCAATTATTTCTAACAGGGCAATAGTGTTTCATGAAATTCATATATCCTAACTTATTTATCCATTACCACTTGATGGGCATATATCCAATTTCTAATTTCTTGTCATCACAAAAAGAATGCTACAAACATTTTTTTTTTTTGCATAAGTGAGTTCTTTCTCTTCCTTTAAGATCTCTTTGGAATACAGATCCAGTAGAGAGACTGTGGGAACAAAGAGTATACCTACCTGGTTTGATAGACCTTTGAGCATAGTTCCAAATTGCCCTCAAGAATGACCGGATCATTTCACAGCTCCATCAACAATGCCTTAGTGCCCTGGTTTTCTCACATCCCCTCTAAAATTATGATTGTCTTTTCCTGTCATCTTAGACAATCTGAGAGGTGTGTAGTGTTATCTCAAAGTTGTTTTATGTTGCATCTCCCTAATCAGCAGTGATTTAAAGCACTTTTTCATAAGACTTGAAATAGCTTTCATTTCTTCATCAAAAATGATCTATTCATATTTTCAAACCATTTATCTATTGAGAAACAACTTGTATTCTTACAAATTTGACTTAATTTTCATTATATTTTGGAAATGAGACCTTTATTAGAAATACTGGTTGTAAAAATTGTTTCTCAGCTTTCTGCTTCCCCATTAATCTGAATTGAATTGGATTCATTTGTGCAAAAATATTTAATTTAATATAATCAAACATCCCTTTTGCATTTTATAATGTTATTTATTTATTTTTTGTTCATAAATTACTTCCTTCTCCAGAGACCACACAATTAAAATATACATTATTCTCCTAATTTTGCTTATAGTGTCATCCTTTATGTCTAAATCATGGTCCCATTTCAACCTTTCTTGGTACAGGTATTGGTCTATAACTAGTTTCTGCCACACTATTTTCCAGGTTTTCCAGCAATTTTTGTGAAATAGTGAGGTTTTTTTTTTTTTTTTTCCCTGAGGCTGGGGTTAAGTGACTTGCACAGGGTCACACAACTAGGAACTGTTAAGTGTCTGAGATCAAATTTGAACTCCAGTCCTCCTGAATTCAGGGCTGGTGCTCTATCCGCTAGCTGCCTCCCAAAATGGTGAGTTCTTTTCCCAGAAGCTAGAATCTTTGGATTTATCATAGAGTGGGTTACTGTAGTCATTGATTATTGTGTTTTGTGTACATAACGTCTTCCACTAATGTACCACTCTATTTTCAGTCAGTACCAAATCGTTTTGATGATTGCTACTTTGTATATATAATTTTAGATCTAGTGTGACTAGGGCACCTTCCTTTGAAATTTTTCCTTACTTCCCTTGATATTCTTGATCGTTTGTTCTTCTAGATGACTTTTTTTCCCTTGAACTTTTTAAAAATTGATTTTTTTTTAAGTTTGATTGGTATGGCACTGAATAAGTAGATTGATTCAGGTAGCAATGCGAGTTTTAAAATGTTATGTTTGTCTACTTATGAGCTATTGACATTTTTCTAATTATTTAGGTCTGGTATTATTTGTGCAAAAATGTTTTATAATTGTGTTCATACAGTTCTTGGGTTTTTCTTGGCAGATAGACTCTCAGGTATTTTATAGTGTCTACTGTTATTTTAAATGAAATTTATCTTTCTATCTTGCTGCTGAGGTTGTTGGTAATATATATATATATATATATATATATATAGAAATGCTAATATATATAGAAATGCTAATGATTCACATGGGGTTTTATATCTGTAACTTTCCTAAAGTTGTTGTTTTAAATAATTTTTATACTTGATTCTTTAGAATTCTGTGTGTCATAGTGTCATCTGCAAAATGCCAGTTTTGTTTCCTTATTGCCTACATTATTTCCTTCAATTTCTTTTTCTTATTGCCAAAGCAAGCATTTTTAGCACAATACTGAATAATAGCTGTGATAATGGACATCTTTGTTTCACTCCTGATCTTATTGGGAAGGCTTTTAGCTTACCCATTAAATATAACACTTTTGATGGCTTTAGATAAATGTAGTTTATCATTTTAAGAAAAACTGCATTTATTCTTATGTTCTCAAATGGTTTTAATAGGAATAGGAATTGTATTTTCCCAAAGGTTGGTTTGATACCTTTATCAGAAAATTATATGATTTCTTTTTTTTTAATTTTATAATTATAATTTTTTGACAGTATATATGCATGAGTATTTTTTATAACATTGTCCCTTGTATTCATTTTTCCAAATTATCCCCTCATTCCCTCTACTCCCTCACCTAGATGACAGGAAATCCCATACATTTCACATGTGTTACAATATAATCCAGATACAATATATGTGTGTAAATCCTAATTTCTTGTTGAACATTAAGTATTAGATTCCGAAGGTGTAAGTAACCTGGGTAGATACACAGTAGTGCTAATAATTTACATTCACTTTGCAGTGTTCTTTCTCTGGGTGTAGTTGTTTCTGTCCATCATTGATCAACTGGAAGTGAGTTGGATCTTCTTTATATTGAAAATATCCACTTCCCTAATGTTGGTATCTTTGGGTTTGTCGAATACTAGATTGCTGTAGATGTACACTTTTTTGTCCTTTGTACCTAATCTGCTCCACTGATTGACCGATCTATTTCTTAGCCAACACCAAATGGTTTTGGTGACTGCTGCTATTAAATATAGCTTTAGATCAGATACACCTAGACCACCTTCATCTGTCTTTTATTTTTCATTAGTTCCCTTGCAATTCTCGACCTTTTATTCTTCCATATATTTTTTTTTTGTTATTTTTTCTAGGTCATTAAAATAGTTTCTTGGGAGTCTGATTGGTATAGCACTAAATAAATAGATTAGTTTGGGGAGTATTGTCATCTTTATTATATTTGCTCGGCCTATACAAGAGCACTGAATGTCTTTCCAATTCTTTAAATCTGACTTAATTTTGTGGCAAGTGTTTTGTAATTTTGCTCATATAATTCCTGACTATTCTTTGGTAGATGGATTCCCAAATATTTTATACTCTCAACATTTGTTTGGAATGGAATTTCTCTTTGTATCCCTTGCTGTTCCATTTTGTTGGTGATATATAAAAATGCAGAGGATTTATGTGGGTTTATTTATTTTGTATCCTGCAACTTTGCTAAAATTCCGAATTATTTCTAATAGCTTTTTAGCAGAGTCTTTGAGCTTCTCTAATTATAGCATCATGTCAACTGCAAAGAGTGATAGTTTGGTTTCTTCATTTCCTACTCTAATTCCTTGAATTACTTCTTGGCTCTTATTGCCGAGGCTAGTGTTTCTAGTACTATATTGAATAGTAATAGTGATTGTGGGCAACCTTGTTTCACTCCTGATCTTTCTGGGAAAGGTTCCAGTTTATCACTATTGCATATTATACTTACTGATTGTTGTAAATACATGCTCCTGATTATTCTAAAGAATAGTCCATTTATTCCTATACTCTCAAGAGTTTTTAGTAGGAAGGGATGTTGGATTTTATCAAATGCTTTTTCTGCATCTATTGAGATGATCATATGTTTTTTATTATTTTGATTATGAATATGATCAATTATACTAATAGTTCTCCTAATATTAAACCAGCCCTGCATTCTTGGTATAGATCTTATTTGATCATAGTGTATTATCCTGGGGATGATTTTCTGAATAATTTTTGATAATATCTTATTTAAAATTTTAGCATCAATATTCATTAAGGAAACTGGTCTACAGTTTTCTTTCTCAGTTTTCAATCTACCTGGTTTAGGTATCAGTACCATGTCTGTGTCATAAAAGGAGTTTAGTAGGACTCCTTCATCCCCTATTTTTTCAAATAGTTTATATAACATTGGGGCTAACTGTTCTTTAAATGTTTGGTACAATTCAGATGTAAATCCATCTGGTTCTATGGATTTTTTTCCTAGGGATTTGATTAATAGCTTCTTCTAGTTCTTTTTCTGAAATGGGACTATTTATGCAATTTATCTATTCCTCTGTTAATCTAGGAAGCCTATATTTTTGGAGGAAGTCATCCATTTCACTTAAGTTATCAAATTTATTGGCATAAATTTGGGTGAAGTAATTCATTATTTCTCTACTTTCCTCTTCATTGGTGTAAATATCCTCCTTTTTATTTGTAAGGCTAACAATTTGATTGTCCTCTTTCCTTTTTTCTGATCAGATTTACCAAAGGTTTATCTGTTTTATTGGGCTTTTTCATAAAACCAACTCTTGGTTTTATTTATTAATTCAATATATTTTTTTTACTTTCAATATTATTGCTTTCTCCTTTTAATTTTTATATTTCAGGTTTGATTTTTGGTTGGGGGTTTTTAATTTGGTCTTTTTCTAGCTTTTTAAGTTGCAGGCCCAATTCATTAACCTTCTCTTTCTCTATTTAGTTCAAATAAGCCTCTAAAGATGTAAAATTTCCCCTTATTACCACTTTAGCTGCATCCCACATATTATGGTATGATGTCTCATCATTGTCATTATCTTGGGTGAAAATATTAATTGTTTCTATAATTTGCTGTTTCACCCAGTCATTCTTTAAGATGAGATTATTCAGTTTCCAATTACTTTTTGGTCTATTTTACCCTAACTTCTTACTGAATGTAGCTTTTATGACATTGTGTTCTGAGAAGAAAGCATTTATCATTTCTGCCTATCTGCATATAATTTTGAGATCTTTATGTCCTAATATATAGTCAATTTTTGTATAGGTTCCATGAACTGCTGAGAAGAAAGTATATTCCTTTGTATCGCCATTCAGTTTTCTCCAAAGGTCTATCATACCTAGTTTTTCTAATGTTCTATTTACTTTTTTGATTTCTTTTTTATTTGTTTTGTGGTTTGATTTGTCTAAATCTGAGAGTGCAAGGTTGAGATCTCCCACTATTACAGTTTTACCCTCTTATTTCTTCTTGCAACTCTCTTAACTTTTCCTTTAGAAAGTTATATGCTATACCACTTGGTGCATATATGTTTAGTATTGATATGGCTTCATTGTTGATGGTACCTTTTAGCAGGATATAGTTTCCTTCCTTATCTCTTTAAATTAGATCAACTTCAGCTTTTGCTTGATCTGAGATAAGGATGGCTACCACTGCTCTTTTGGCTTTACCTAAAGAATAATAGATTCTGCTCCAACCTTTTACCTTTACTCTGTATGTATCTCCCTGCTTTATGTGTGTTTCCTGTAAACAACATATTGTAGGGTTCTGACTTTTGATCCAGTCTGCTATCTGTCTCAGTTTGATGGGAGAGTTCATCCCATTCACATTTACAGTTAAAATTACTAATTCTGTATTTCCTGCCATCATATTATTCCCAGATTATGCTTTTTCCCTTGACCCCCCTGGAACCCTTCCCCAATATTTAATTTATAGACCCCACTTGTGACGTGCACCCCAACCTTTTTTAGTATCCCTCCCCCCTCCTTCCAAGTCCCTTCCCTTATTCCCCATTTCCTTTTCCCTTTTCCTCTCCCCACTTTTAATGAGGTGAGAGAGAATTCTCTGAAAAACATATATGCTAATTATTTACTCTTTGAGCCTCTTCTAATGAGAGTAACATTCACACAATGTTTCTCCCACTGTCTAAATTCCCTCAGATAAGGTATATTTTCTATGCCTCTTCCTGGGATGTAGTTTCGCTTTTTTTATCACTCCTTCCCTTTTTTCTGATACTGCCCCCTTCCATTTAACTAATCCCCCTTTTTTATATCAGTAAAATCAAATTATCCATGCAGACATTCTATATATCCACAACAGATATACAGTTCTCAAGAGTTCTTTTTACCTTTTTCTGTTTCTCTTTAGTCTTGTGGATGTAGATCAAATATTTTGTTTAAGTTTGTTTGTTTGTGTTTTTTTTTTTTTTTTCTTCTTAGAAACAAATGGAATTCCTCTGTTTCATTAAATGACCATCTTCTTCCATGGAAGAAAATGCTAAACTTAACTGGGTAGTTTATCCTTGGTTCCAATTCTTGATCTTTTGCCTTTCAGAATATCAGGTTCCAGGCACCTCAATCTTTTAACGTGAAGGCTGCCACATCTTGAGTGATCCTTATTGTGGCCCTTGATATTTGAATTGCTTTTTTCTAGCTGCTTGCAATATTTTTTTTTCATTTGTGTGGTAATTCTGCAGCTTAGCCACAATATTTCGTGGAGTTCTTTTTTTAGGGTCTTTTTCAGAAGGTGTTCAATGAATTCTCTCAATGTCTATTTTCCCTTCTGTTTCTATTATCTTTGGACAGTTCTCTTTGATGATTTCCTGTAAAATAGAATCTAGGCTATTTTTTTGGTCATAGTTTTTGGGAAGTCCAATGATCCTCAGATTATCTCTCCTAGATTTATTTTCCAGGTCTATAGATTTTCCTAGTAATTATTTGATGTTATTCTCAAGCTTTTCTTTTCTTTTTTTTGTTTTGATTGACTGATTCTTGGGTTCTCAATGAGTCATTCATTTCTATTTGTTCCACCCTGATTTTTAATGTGTTATTTTCTTCATTCACATTTTTAGTTCTTTTTGTATGTGCCCAATTGAGTTTTTAAATGAATTATTTTGCTCTATTGAATTTTTTCCATTTCCTTAATTTTTTTTAGAGAATTATTTTCTTTTTCCAATTCAGAAATGCTACTTTCTTGAGACATTTTTATCTTTTCCAATTCCAAAATCCTACTTTCCTGTGATTTTTTAACCTTTTCTAATTCACAAATTGTGTTTCCCTGAATCTCCTTCAAATTCTTTATTTTTTCCAACTCAAATTTCAGAACATTGTTATTCTCTATCATAGCTTCTCTTTCCTTTCCCCATTTTTCTTCGAACTCTCTTAACTTTTTAATAGTCTCTTCTAGGAGAGAGTTATGTGATGGGCGGCAGTTATCATTCCTCTTTAGAGTGTTATCTGCTGATTCTCTGCTGCTAACTTCCTCAGGGTTGGAAACCTGCTCTTTCTCTGTGTAGAAGGAATCAATAGTTCTCTTCAGATTTTTACTCATGGTTAAAAATCTTTTCGAGTCTGTCCTTGGGGTAAGGAGTTTATTTATTTATTTCTTTACCAGCTTCCTCCCAGACTGGCTGGATGACGTGGCTCCTGTTCCTGATCTAAGAGATAGCTCTGGGAGAGAGTTCCCCTCCCCTCCCTGGAAGAGCCTCAGAGGTGAGTAGTAGGACTACGCTGTGAGGGTTGCCCAGTGAAGGACCCCGCTGTGTGTCCTTGAGACTTCCCTGAGGTTTAAGACTCAACAGTAGAAGCGACACAAAGCCCAATCAATGCTTCCTGTGGGGCGTGGATATCAGCAATTGATGTGAAAAGCCCCTGCACTCAAACTGGAAGTGTCTGCCCAGAAACCGATGTCCCTATTTCAAAGGTTCTGCTTCTCTGGGACTTGTGTGGATGAGTTCCACAGCCTCCAGCCAAGCCTGGCACTATGTGGATTAGATGTTGCCTCAGGCTGTGTCCCCTCTGTCCAAGCTCTTAAATTCCCCAAGGTGAAGCCCAGGACAGCAGAAAGCGGCTGCACAGCCTTGCCGAGATCCGTTGGGTCACTTCCGGATTGGGGTGGTTCTAGTATCTGGCTTTATATTTTAAAGTGGCTTGATTTCTCTTCTGAACTGCTGTTTTATAAGTAGAGAATGCTAACAGCCTGTGCCAGATTCTTCTATCTCAGTGGCTTCTCTGATCCCAGAGTTCTCCCCTGTCCGATCAGCACAGTGTGCTAGCACCCAACCGTCTGTGCTGGCCTTTTTTCTTCTTCCCCTGGGAACCGACCTTTTCTGTTGAAACTCCAGATTCTCCAGCTGTTATGTTGTGCTTCCAGTCCTTGTGGTTTCTATCAGTCCAGCATTATTTTTGAGGTTGATTTAACTAATTGATAATGAGGGAAGAAGGGAGCTCATAAAATAGCATGTATCTTCTCCAGCATCTTGGCTCGGCCCCCCCCCCCAAAAAAAATTATATGATTTCTATTGTTTTTGTATTGATATGGTCAATTATCCAGTAGATTTTCTGATACTGAACTAGTTTTGGTCTTGGTAGTAAGTTGTTGATATACCTTTGTTAATGTTTCATTTAATGTTTTTGCATCAATATTCATTAGAGAGATAATTCTGTAATTTTATTTCTCTTTTTTGGATGTTTTTGGTTTAGGTGTATTAGATATTTCTCGACCACAATAGGTACTGAATCCTATTTACTAACGTATTTTGTTTCAATCACAAAATTTAGGAAGTGTTTTTGAATTCTTCCATGTTCAGATCTCAGTGTCTGACAGTAAAGTAGATAAGATTTTACAAACAAATAATGCATATTTAATTTAGTTACAGTCCTGCCTTTTTTGGATAGAACAAGAATTCATATATGTATTCTAAAAGTACTTGAGGATATTTTTTCATATCAAGATCTACTTTCTTGAATATTGTAACTCTAATGATTATCACATGCTTAGTACATAGTAATTGAATAATAATTTTCCTCCATTTTTCCATTCATTTGCGATCAGACAACTGAGACAAATAGAGGTGAGTTTAACAAGGTTACATAGCTTGTATCTTTCTGAGGTTAAATTTGAATTCAGGAAGTGAAAGCTTGGAAATGGATGCTTAAGCAAAGGGGCAGTTAATATAAGAAAGAGCATTATATGAGGATCAGGCGACTTGGGTTTAAATTTTAGCTCTGACACCTACTACCTGTGCAATCCTATAATTTTGCTTTCTCTCTGGATTGTTTTCCTCATCTGTAAAATTACAAGTTTGGAGATTTCTGAAGGTTTTTCCAATTTTTTATCTACAAACACATCCTCAAATGCCCCTGTAATATTTTCTGATACCATTGTCCCTAATAATGTACTAATTTCAAGGAAATTATACAGTACTGTGATGTATCATTTAAATGATCTAATGCAATACAAGTATAGAAGCTAGAAGAAAAAAAAAAAGCTGTTTCTATGTTCTCTAATTAAATAACAATTAAATTTCCAGCTGGAAAGCTGCAAAACATAGTAGAACCCTCACAGAGATGGTATTTGCCTCATTCTATTTTGGGATTCCTTAGTAAAATCACCTTATAGCAACAGCTGTTGCTAGAGCTAGGATTGTTGTGAATTTTTAAACCATTGCCTAAAAGTTGAAATGTTGTAATATAGTTTCAGTTCATTTCAGGTTCAGGTATCCCTAGGAGCAATTTTCTTTATGCTAACAAATAGGAAGATACTAAGATCGCAAAATAAAGATTCGGAAACTTAATTCAAACTGCTCTTGGTTGGAAGCTCCAACTGGGACTTTATAGCAAAACACTAGGCATTAGAAGATCAGTTGCTAAATTAGCCAGAATAAACATCCTGAGGTGCAAAACTTCTGCCAGGAAGCAAAGCTAACAACAAGGCAAAAGGATTGGCAGTAGGTTTAAGAAAAGGCCTGAGTAAATAGACAAATGCATTTCCTGTTGCTACAATGATGTACTCATCATGAACCCCATTAGAGAATAAGTTGTATCATACTAGGTAGCTCAGTTTTCTTTGTAGGATGGAACTTTGAGAATGCTAGTGTTTTTGATTATAAACCTAAAGGCAATAACAAAGACCTGAAAAATATTTTGAACTAAATTTAACTACTCATTTCAGAATAGTTAGGTACACTATTCTGCATAATTAAAATTTATTTAAAGTATAACTTAGTAAATCGTATGTGGTTAATAATTATATCTTGGATTTCTATTGCTTTTATTTTCAAGTACTTTGAATGCTATTACTTATAACAGTTCTGGTATCTAAAAACAATTCAGTATTTTTATCATTCAATCTGTATATATTTAATACATTCATATGAATTCTGTGATGAATGGTAAATGGATCTTTTCTTTGAAGTGGTTTTTATTTTTTATTGTGATTCATCTTACTTAAAAGTTTAGGTCTGGTCCATGTGGAACACCAAATATTTCCTTTTTTCTAATACTAGGGACATTGTATTAAACTTGTGTTCACTAATTTAACTTTCCAATAAGACATCATATTTTTGAGGGACATAGTTAATCCTATTTGAATTTTCATTATGTGACATTATATCTATAAATCTTAAATGGAAAATTGTTTTCTGTGTTGTAACAAATCCAGTAATTATTTGTTTTGACTCATTGATTGCTTTAGCTATTAATTATTTCTAGTATTGGCTATGGAGCAAATTTAATGAATTATTAATATCTATTATTTAGAATATGATTACAACATAATTCTCAACTTATGAAAGGGATCTGTCACTTTTTATGATTTGGCCAAGCCTTGTAGGCAAGCAATAGATTGGGATCAGAATAAATAATAAGAAAAAAGCAAGGTAGATTATATGTATACATATTTACAAAAATATGTATACATATTTTCACAAATATGTATACATATTTATACAGTTATCTTATTGTACAAGAAAGATTGGATTTAGAAAGAGGGTAAAAATAACATCAGTGGGGGAGGAAACAAAAAGGCAAGCAAACAATAACAGAAAGAGTGGAAATGTTATGTTGTGGTCCATACTCATTTCCCAGTATTCTTTCTCTGGGTGTAGCTGGTTCTGTTCATTACAGATCGATTGGAACTGATCTGGATCCTCTCATTGTTGAAGAGAGCCATGTCCATCAGAACTGATCATCATATAGTATTGTTGTTGAAGTTATTGATCTCTTCACTTAGCACCAGTTCATGTAAGTACCTCCAAGCCTTTCTGAATTCATCCTGCTGGTCATTTCTTACAGAACAATAATATTCCATAACATTCATATACCATAATTTATTCAGCCATTCTCCAATTGATGGTCATTGATTCAATTTCCAATTCCTTGCCACTATGAAAAGGGCTGCCACAAACGTTTTTGCACATACAGGGTATGCACAGTTTGATAACTTTTTGAGCATAGTTCCAAATTGCTCTCCAGAATGCCTGGATTGGGGGGGGGGGGGGGTAGAGGGGGGCGGAGCCAAGATGGCGAAGAAGATACATGCGAATTTGTAAGCTCCCTTCTTCCCTCATTACCAATTAGTTGAATCAGCCTCAAAAATAACGCTGGACTGATAGAAACCACAAGGATTAAAAGCACGACTTACCAGCTGAAGAGAATCTGGAGTCTCTACAGAAAAGGTCAGTTCCAAGGGGAGGAAGAAAAAAGGCCAGGACAGACAGTTAGGTGCTAGCACACTGTGCCTATCTGGCTGGGGAGAACTCTGGGATCTCCTCTGAGATAGAGGAATCTGGCACAGGCTGCCTTATCATCTCTGAGGCATTTCCGGGGAGGGGGACAGGAACTATCTCCCAGAGCTCTATCTTAGCTCAGGCATAGGAGCCACTGCATCCATCCTGTATGTGAGGAAGCTGGTAAATAAATAAATAAATGAATAAACTTCTTACCCCAAGGGTAGACCCCAAAAGATTTTTAACAATGAGTAAAAAGCTTCCTTCTACACAGAGAAAGAGTGGGTATCCAACCCCACGGAAGTTAACAGCAGATAGTCAGCAGATAACACTCTAAAGGAGAAACATACCTGCCTCCCATCACATAATTCTCTCCTAGAAGATACTATTAAAAAGTTAAGAGAGTTTGAAGAAAAATGGGAAAAGGAAAGAGAAGCTATGATAGAGAATAACAATGTCCTGAAATTTGAGTTGGAAAAAATAAAGAATTCAGAGGAGGTGGAAGGAAATAAAATTTGTGAATTAGAAAAGGTTAAAAAAATCAGAGGAAAGTAGGATTTTAGAACTGGAAAAGATAAAAAAGTTTCAAGAAAGTAGGATTTCTGAATTGGAAAAAGAAAATAACTCTAAAAAATTTAGGGAAATGGAAAAAATTCATGGAACAAAATAATTCATTTAAAAACTCAATTGGGCATATACAAAAAGAACTAAAAAATGTGAATGAAGAAAATAACTCATTAAAAATCAGGATGGAACAAATAGAAATGAATGATTCATTGAGAACCCAAGAATCAGTCAAGCAAAACAAACAAAAAGAAATGAAAAGCTTGAGAATAACATCAAATACTTACTAGGAAAATCTATAACCTGGAAAATAGATCTAGGAGAGATAATCTGAGTATTATTGGACTTCCTAAAAACTATGATCAAAAAAAGAACCTAGATTCTACTACAGGAAATCATCAAAGAGAACTGTCCAGAGATAGTAGAAACAGAAGGGAAAATAGGCATTGAAAGAATTCATTGAACACCTTCTGAAAAAGACCGTAAAAAAAGAACTCCACAGAACATTGTGGCTAAGCTGCAGAACTACAAAACAAAGGAAAAATATCGCAATCAGTTATTAAAAAAATATAAATAAATACCAAGGTGCCACAATAAGTGTCACTCAAGATCTGGCTGCCTCCACATTAAAAGATTGAAGGGCCTGGAACCTGATATTCTGTAAGGCAAAAGATCAAGAATTGGAACCAAGAATAAACTACCCAGCTAAGTTTAGCATTTTCTTCCATGGAAGAAGATGGTCATTTAATGAAACAGAGGAATTCCATTTGTTTCTAAGAAAAAAACCAGACTTAAACAAAATACTTGATCTAATCCACAAGACTGAAGAGAAATAGAAAAAGGTAAAAAGAACTCTTGAGAATGGTATCTCTGTTGTGGATATACAGAAAGTCCACATGGATAATTTGATTTTACTGATATAAAAAAGGGGGGGGGAGTAGCAAATGGAAGGGGGTAGTATCAGAAAAAGGGGAAGGAGTGATAAAAAGAGGGAAACTACATCCAAGGAAGAAGCATAGAAAATATACCACATCTGAGGGAATTTAGAGAGGGGGAGAAACATTTTGTGAATCTTACTCTCATCAGAAGAGACTCAAAGAGTAAATAATTGACATATTTGTTTTTCAGAGAATTCTCTCTCACCTCATTAAAAGTGGGGAGAGGAAAATGGAAAAGGAAAAAGGGAATAAGGGAAGGGCAAAAGAAAAGAGAAGGGACTTGGAAGGAGGGGGGTGGGATACTAAAAAGGGAGGGCTGCGCGTTACAAGTGGGGTCTATAAATTAAACATTGAGGAAAGGGTTCGGGGAGTCAAGGAAAAAAGCATAATCTGGGGATAATATGAGGGCAGGAAATACAAAATTAGTAATTTTAACTGTAAATGTGAATTGGATGAACTCTCCCATCTAATGGAGACAGATAGACAGATAGATCAAAATTCAGAACCCTACAATATGTTGTTTACAGGAAACACACTTAAAGCAGGGAGATACATCCAGAGTAATGGTAAAAGGTTGGAGCAGAATCTATTATGCTTCAGGTAAAGCCAAAAAAAGCAGGGGTAGCTATCCTTATCTCAGATCAAGCAAAAACAGAAATTGATCTAATTAAAAGAGATAAGGAAGGAAACTATATCCTGCTAAAAGGTACCATAAACAATGAAGCCATATCAATAATAAACATATATGCACCAAGTGGTATTGCATCTAACTTTCTAAAGGAAAAGTTGAGAGTTGCAAGAAGAAATAGACAGTAAGATAATAATAATAATATTAGAAGGGAAGGAATAAATATTCTAATAATATTAGAAGGTAAAGAATAAATTGGGAAAATATTTTTATAGTTAAAGGTTCCAATAAAGGTCTCGTTTCCATAATATATAAAGAATTGATCCTAATGTATAAGAAATCAAACCATTCTCCAATTGATAAATGGTCAAACGTTATGAACAGACAATTCTCAGATAATGAAATTGAAACTATTTCCATTCATATGAAAGTGTTCCAAATCACTACTGAATAGAGAAATGCAAATTAAGACAACTCTGAAATATCACTACACATCTGTCACATTGGCTAAGATGGCAGGTACAAATAATGATGAATATTGGAGGGGATTTGGGAAAACTTTGACACTAATACATTGTTGGTGGAGTTGTGAAAGAATCCAGCCATTCTGGAGAGCAATCTGGAACTATGCCCAAAACTGTGCATACCCTTTGATCCAGCAGTGCTACTACTGGGCTTATATCCCAAAGAAATACTAAAGAGGGGAAAGGGACCCGTGTGTGCCAAAATGTTTGTAGCAGCTCTTTTAGTAGTGGTTAGAAACTGGAAGATGAATCGATGTCCATCAATTGGAGAATGGTTGGGTAAATTATGGAATATGAATGTTATGGAATATTATTGCTCTGTAAGAAATGATCAGCAGGAGGAATACAGAGAGGCTTGGAGACACTTGCATGAACTGATGCTGAGTGAAATAAGCAGCACCAGAAGACCACTATACACTTCAACAACAATACTCTATGAAGATGTATTCTGATGTAAGTAGATATCTTCAACATAGAGAAGATACAACCCACTTCCAGTTGATCAATGATGGACAGAAAGAACTACACACAGAGAAGGAACACTGGGAATTTAATGTAAAATATTAGCACTACTGTCTATCTACTCAGGTTACTTATATCTTCAGAATCCAATACTTAATATGTAACAAGAAAATTGGATTTACACACATATATTATATCTAGGTTATACTGTAATACATGTAAAATGTATGAGATTGCCTATCATCTAGGGGAGGGAGTAGAGGGAGGGAAAATCTGGAAAAATGAATACAAGGGATAATGTTATAAAAATATTACTCATGCATATATACTGTCAAAAATCTATAAGTATAAAATTAATTGAAAAAAAAAAAGAAAAAATAAACAAGCAAACAAAAAAACAGAATGCCTGGATCCATTCACAACTTCACCAACAATGCATCAGTGTCCCAGTTTTCACATATCTCCTCCAATATTCAAATTGGACAATATCTTGAAAAATTCCAAAATTTTATCTGAAACAAAAACTCCTATTTTGAAAATTCAATAGTTTTCTAGTGATTGTCTCTGAATCATTGAATACCACAGTCTCTGACAAACCAAAATTGAATTGTAAATCAGACAAAGGTCAATGAAAACACTTGCAAAGCTTAAGTTTTCTACACTAAATTACCAGGGGAAAAAAAAAAAAAAAACAACTTAGAAAAGAAGTAAAAATAACAACAAAGGAATTCATGCAGTAGATTATAATATAAATTAATCTAAAAATAAGGAGAAAAATATAATTAGCCTGCAGAGTATATATCCAAGGATATGTTAGATAGTTAGGCCTGGAGTAAGAAAGTGAGTAAGAAAGGAGTAAGAAAGAAATTCTTAATGAATTTAAATCTGGCCTCAAACATTTGCTGGTCTATGGTTATGAGAAAGTCACTTACCCTGTTCTTCTTTAGTTTTCTCATTTACAATATAAACTAAAAAAGAAAATAGTCAACACAGTACTTTTGCCAAGAAACTCCCAAACAGTATCACAAGTCTGAAATATATCCAAAGTCCTGAGATACAATTTTTGAATAAATTTTGGATATTTTCACAAATTAGTTTAAAAAATGTGCCATGGTATGAAGGCACATAGACATTGATCCTATTTTTAAAAGCCTGATTGCTTTTTTTCCCCTTATTTTAAATTAATAATAGCTTTTTTATTTTTCAAAATATATGCAAAGAGAATTTTCAACATTCACCTTTGCAAAACTTTGAGGTTCAACAGTTTTCTCCCTTTTTTCCCCCTTCCCTCCTCTTGACAGTAAATAATCCTATGTTATATATTATATATATGTTATATAATATATGTTAAAAATACCTATTTTCTAAAAATAAATAGGGAGAAAAAGAAGCATTTTCCTATATAACATTTAACTTAAAGTTCTAGAAAAAATGTTAAAATATATGATTAAGGATATCATTTGGAATACTTGGAACAGGAAAGTGGTGATCAGATTAGAAAAAGATAATATTACTTTATAGAAAACAGGTCACATTAAGAAAAAAGCTTCTCCCATTCATTTTTCCTCCAATCTTTTTTTTTCCTTTCTTCTTTTTTATTCAGAGTTAGCAGATTGACATAGTCATATGTGTCAGGAAAGCATTAGAAGTATCATCATATGGTGTCTATTATATTTATATTATTTTGGGGAATATTATTATATTTATGGGAAGAATACATATACATGGACTAAATAATATTTAGGTGGAACTGACTAAATGAATTCAAAGTTCATCTATTAATGATTTTAATGCCAAATACATTGCAATTTTAGTATATTAGTATGTCTTCTATAGCTTGATGATATTTGAGATTTTTAGAAACAACTTAGGTGAAGTTAGGGAGAAGTGATTATAAAGTTTGTTGATGGCTGCATACTTGGAAGCATATCCAAAATACTGAATGGTGGAACCACAAAGATCTCTATCTAAAAAAATGTGCTAATTCCAATGAGATAAAATTATGTATGTATATATATATATATATATATATATGTATATATATATGTATGTATGTATATGTAATTGTTTATTGAGTTAACATAAGAACTTTTTAAAAAAATCAATAGGGCTTGGTTAGTAATTTTACTGATTATAGCATCATTATAACCTGCTAGATTACAAGATCAAATTATTTTAGGTATCTGGTATCAGATATAATATCAGGTATCAGGTATGTTTCCTCATATATACAAATAGGATGATGGACCATTTTACTTCTGAAGTTCCATGCATCTTTGTGGTTTTGTGCTTTTATGCTTTTTTTTGGTTCAACAATTTTACCTATGGATATCTCATTCTTCTTTTATATATGAATATTACTACCACTCTATGGAGACCATAAGACCTGAACAAAATTACCTGATTGAAAGTAAGTTTTGTAGAATAACTGACACCCTATGGATGTAAGTTGAAGGTGTCCAAGAGATAATTTTTAGTGTCACAGGCCTAGACAAAATTGATCCTATCCTCTCGTGCTATCAATGTCTTCTCAGGAATGAAATTATTATGCTATCTCTTTTTTTCCCAGAACTTACAGGACTCTGCCAGTTCATCTGTGGTAAAGCACTAAGTGAAAACCAAGGTGTAAGGTGTGAGTCAGCCCTCCGAAAGAATTTTGTTTTTGTTTTCTCCAAAAGTGGCAGGTAGGAACTTTAGTACCTGGTGTCTTTCTCTTCTTCATACCTGCTGAAATTACAGAGAAGCCGAGGGATAGAAATCTAAGATATAGGCCTTTGCCTGTATTATTAGTAAGGGTCATATCATGCTACAGTTTTTTTTTTAGATGATATATGGAATGTCTATAATTCCCTCTTAGGATGTCTCCCCATGAGATGGCATTTAGTAGATCTCAAATGATCACAAATGCTACAATTCTAGTGATCTTTAACTATAATTCTCATAATAGGTCAGTTATGGTTTTTGAGGATCTACTTAAATACAGAGAAATCTATAACTAGTATTTCAAGCACATAGTGATAGAAAATGAAAGGGAAATAAAAATAAATCAAAATGTCCCTCTGTTCAGTGAAAATTATTTTCACTTCTCTGCTGAATGACAAAATGGCAAAGAAGGAGCAATGGGAGCTAAAAATCCTGCTGTCTATAATTCTTAAAATATTGCTGGTTATTTTACATATATGTTTCTTATTTACTGAATGATGAGTTGGGGAAACTGAATCATACATATACATATAAATGTATACACACACACATAGATGTGTGTGTATATATGTGTGTGTGTGTGTGTGTGTGTGTGTGTGTGTGTGTGTATATAAACCCATAAATGAAATCAGTTAAAAAAAGAAAGCTACAGCTATATATAAAGATGTCATATATATTATACTTGAAAACAATTCATGAATTTGGTTTTTAGTCTGCATCAGTTCCAATTTACTAAAATCAGTTAAAGGATAGCCATTGGCCTAGAGTATCACTATTTCCTATAGAAGTTTAAGTGGTCATTGAATCCATAGATACGTATTTATTAAGTAGATTATTATGTGCTTAGATTATCTTAAACTGTATAATTTAGAAAGACTTCAGGAAATGTTCTGTTTCACTTAGCTAAAAAGGGGAATTCTGCTCAGCATTGAGATTGTCTAGGTAAACCAACTGAAAATTCTTAGTCACAGTACAGGTCAGCAACAGAGACCCCATGGTCTGGACTTAAGAAAACAGTAGTAGAGAAAGCCAGTGGTTAAATATCCGATCTCAGCACAGAAGACAAATTTTTAGTCCTGGAAACCAAGCAACAATGGGTATGATTAGTTTAGTCTACCTCAGTTCACTGAACTGCCAAGGACTTGAGGTCCTAGGTGCTGAAAGCCATTGACCTCACCAGTGGTCCTCAGCAAAAGAAGCTTTAAACAGTCTTTCTTGTAACTCAGGATCAAAGATCAACTTTAAAAGCCATATAATAGGGGGGAAAGTCAATAAGAAACAAACAAAAAAAAAAAAAAAACTTTGATCATAGAAAGCACTATGACAGGGAAGTTCAAGATGCCAATTTAGAAGAAGGTAAAATGCCTACATGAGAAACTTCAAACTATATTAATTGGTCTCAAGTCCACAAAGACTATTTGGAAGAACTTTAAAAAGTCAAATAAGACAGGTAGAAGAAAAATTTGGAAAAGAAATGAGAAGAAGGGAAAAGTCTACAATTTGAATAGGAAGGACAAACACAGATTGAGGAAAAATTCCTTTAAAAAGTTAAACATATTTAACATGCATTGGTCTACCTGTGATCTGGGGAGGAGGGAAGGAGGGGAAAAATTGGAACAAAAGATTTTGCAACTGTCAATGCTGAAAAATTACCCATGCATATATCTTGAAAATAAAAAAAAAACTATAATAAAAAATTAGTTTAAAAAATCACTGAAGATAATAATTCCTTAAAAAGTAGAATTAGCCAAACAGAAAATGAGGTAAACTATCTAATTAAGGAGAATAATTTCTTTAAAATTGGATTTGGGCAAACAAAAGCTAATGACTCTATGAGACATCAAGAATCAGCCAAACAAAATCAAAAGAATGGGAAAAAATAGAAGAAAATATAAAATGTCATTAGAAAGTTAACGACTTAGAAACTTGATCCAGGAGAGAGAGTTTAAAATTTATTATATGACCTAAAAATAATGACCCAAAAAAAGGCCTTGGAGAGCATTTTTCTTTTTTTTTTTCTTTTTAATGTTCCAGTTTTATTTTTTATATTTTTTCCTTTTACTTCTTTTTTAGAGAAAAGACAGAAAAATGAAAACATAAAAATATTGCCATATACTAGCAGAACATCAGGAAAAATTCAAAATATGTAACAAATTTTAATTTCAAGAAACCATATATAATAATAGAAAGCAGTGTGCCATGACTCTCCATCTTTTCTGTGTTTGCTTGTAGGTTATTCTTTTTTTCTTTCCTGTGCTCCTGTGCAGTTTTTACTTTATTCTTTTCTCCCCTTTCACCACTTAACCTCTCCCAGATACATTACAGTTAAGCATGGATATATGTGTCTGTGTATGGATGTGTGTATATGTATATAGGCCCAATTCAGGGCACACAGATACACAGACACACACATATATGTATGTAATTACATACATACTGACAAATTTACATGCATGCATACATTCACACATATAGCTATAAATGTCATTATGTAAAAAAAAGAAAATGATAAAAGTTATATACCTTATGAAAACTTATGGGGCATATAGAAAATTTCATATCTATAAATACATACATGAATAAGGAGAGTAATGAATTAAGCATGTAACAAAAAAAAAAAAAAAAACAAAAACAACAACAACAACAACAAAAAAAAAAAACTAGGAAAAGAACAAATTAAACATCTCCATTTAAATACCGAATTCAAAAAATTTGAAAATCGAAGGAGAGAATAATAAAATTAAAAATGAAAATACCATTGATCTAATCAAAGAAGGGCCAGTTTTATAAAAACAAACAAACAATAAAATAGATAAACTTTTAGTTCATTTGATATAAAAAAAGAAGAAAACCAAATCAACAATATAAAAAATGAAAGGGGTAAATTAACCACCAATGAAAAGAAATTAAAGAAATAATTAGGAACATCTAATTATTTAAATAATTAGGTTTAATTATTTAATTTAAACAAATCTAAATAGTTAGAATATCTAAGCGGAATGGGTGAACATTTATGAAAATATAAATTACCCAGATTAACAAAAGAAGAAATAATATATTTAAATAACCAAAATTTAGAACAAGAAAGCAAATAAATCATTAATAATCTCCTTTAAAAAAACAAAAAAACAAACAAACAAAAAAAAACATCACTAAGGCCAGATGTATTTGCAAGTGAATTCCATCAAACCTGTAAAGAACAATCACTTCCAATACTGTTAGGATTACCAGGGGAGAACTCAGGTTGTCTGGACAGTGACAAGATGAACTCAGGTTGTCTGGACAATTACAAGATGAGAACTCAGGTTGACTTGACAGCTTTCTGGCTCAGACCATTGGTTTGGGCCTTTAAAGGGAATTTACTCCTTAGGAATTCTAAGAGGAGCAAGTTCATTGATGGAAGTATTTCTCCACGCCCCTTGAGTCCTTACATGCCCATTCTCTGGGAGGATAAAAGAAGGGCAGCATTGAGTCTGAGAGAATTGACTCTGGGATAGAGTTTTGATGCCAGGCAAGCTGAAAGGAGACCAGTCTGATTTGAGAAAGGACAAGAGCTGGAGGAAATTCAGAGCTCCCAAGAAACCTGTGCACAGAGGAAAAGATTTTACAGATCTCCTCCCGGAGAAGGATTATAATTGAGCAGACAGACTCTCACAATTCAAGAACATTATACAATACTATATAAACTATTTGAAAACATAGGCAAAATAGGAGTCTTACCAAAATCTTTTTATGGCATACCTATGGTGCTGATACCTAAATCAGAGAAAGCCAAAACAGAGAAAGAAAATTGTCAACCTATTTCCATCATTATAAATATCAATTCAAAAATTAAATAAAATTGCATTTATCTTATCACATAACATTCTTAAAAAGTAATAATGAGATTATAGCAATTTGTCTCCAGGGCAATAAATTATTACCAGATAGGCTTTAAATTAATGCAGAACTAGTTCAATATTAGGAAAACTATCATACATAGTGACCACATCAATAACAACAAAAATAAAAACAGAAATTATGATTAGCTTAATAAATACAGAAAAACTTTTGACAAAATGCAACTTCCATTCCTATTAAAAATGCAAGAGAACACAGAAATAAATGAAGTTTTCCAGATTTCTCCCATAAACAAAACAAAAGTGTAACTCAGAGGGCACATAAACCAAAGAAAAATAAATAACATTTTCCTGTTCTTGAAGAAAGTTCTCAGGACCAAAGTTTAAATGATGTGACATATAAACATTGGAGGATAGCACCACAGAAATGGCAAGAAGTGATCCTGGAGCTAGGTGGGTTCAGAGGTAGCCTCAGCTGGAAGCACAGAACCTTTCATTTCCCATACAGCCTGGGAAATTGAGGCTCTGAGTACAGGGAGATTTATGGAGCCATAGCTGATAAAGAATGCCAGGTTCATCTGTGCTGCTGAGATGTGGCCCTAGGTGTGAAGGAAGCAACACACCCAGTGAGTGCAAAATCAGTATGACAGGAAAGTTGTGGCCTTTGGACCATTACAGGAGAATGGAGTCCTTGGCTTAGGGTTCAAGGTCAGAGAGGAGAGCTGAAGTGAAACTAGAGCCACCATTCCCATCTCAAAAACCCAGAATTAGAGGTGGTTACACTAATAAATTCTCATTTTAAAAAATTATAAGGTAAAGGAGAAAGAACACAACCAAAGAAAGTTACTATAGGATTAGGAAAGACAAGGTTCATCTTCAGAGAAGAACATAAAAATAAAACAAACAAACAAAACAAAACCTTCTACCCAAAAGAGTAAGGTTAAATGGCTACCTGCTTAGAAAAGGATTTATTAAAGACTTAAAAATTTCTTTAAAAATTAAATGAGAAATTTTAGAAAAACAAAACAAAAATAACGATTAAACAAAAATATTTGAGAAAGTCAACTAACTAGAAAAAGAGATGCACAGTTGTATCTATCTATATATCTATCCTTCAAAATTTCTTTTTTATATTATTCTATTTTTCCAAATACATGTAAAGATAATGTTTAACACATATATTTGTAAAACTTTGCATTGTAAATTATTCCCTTTCTTTCCTTTTCCTCCCTTCTTCCCAAGACAGGAAACAATCAAATATAAGTTAAATATGAGCAATTCATTTAAAAATCATCTCTTATTTGCCATGTTGTGCACGAAAAATAAGACTAAAAGGAAAAAAACACAAGAAAAATAAAAAGGGGTGGAGTCTAGATGGCTGAGAAGGCATACGGGACTTTCTGAGCCTCTCTCATACCCTTACGACCAATTATTAAATGTAGCTTCAAAAATAGCACTTAACTGGGAAAATTCAGGAAGACTAGAAGTACAACTCACTAGCCGAAGATAATCTGGAAGTTCATCAGAAAAGGTTTGTCCTGTGGGGCTATAGCAGATCAGTGCAGGCAAGGATAGAACTAGAAACTAGAATATTGATCAAACTCAGGAGGGGTGGCCTCTGTGGTTAGAAAATGTACAGAAAAGATCCTGCCATAGGCTGCCTACTCTGTTCTGCTTCAAAAACAGCAGACCAGAAGAGAAATTAAAGCCAAAGGCAGACGGTACTCTTAAAAAAACACCAGAACCTAACAAGATATGGCTACACCCACTCAAAACTGGAAGTGACTCAACACAGACCACAGCACAGCTGTGCAACTGTATTCTACAGCTTTTGCTAGGGCAGCCATAAATCTACATGGCATGGGGGGCATAGCAGCCTCTAATCTGCACAGTGGGGGGCTTGGCCTGAGGCAATAGAACATTCATAGCAGGACTGTGCTTCCCTGGACAGAGATACTTATAGTCCTTGCTGGGCTATTCACTGGTCAGCTGCTAATACCCACAGCCTCACCTAGAGCTTTGGCTTGGGGCAGTGATACTTTTGCTGCTCAGTCTCTAGCCCCAGGGCAGTCACTAATCTACACAGTAGAGTTCTTCACTGGGCATTTCTCTCCTTCCCAATTAACTTATCATTGTTAAAAGTAACACTATCCTTCTAGCCTTCCATGTCCACAAACTTGATAACCTCCTTAACTTTCAACTTTCTATCACCATATATATCCAATATATTATATTATCTCTCTGTTTATACTTTTCTCATGTCTCTTGTGTATGACTGCATTTCTGTATTTCCATAACTACTATATTAGTTCATTACCATGTTGCCAATCTGTTGAAAAATAGTATCCGTTCTACCTTACAACATCTCTTTAATATGTCTCCCTTTCTTCAATCACCTAGCAGTCACCACCCAAGTTCAGACCTCATTTTGTATTTTCTGGACAATTGCAATAATTTTCAAATTAGTTTTTCTGCCTCAATACTCCTTACTCTTCAAGGACATTGGCTATTTTTATGTTTTTGTCTTGGTATATATCCCCTATGATTATCACAGCGATTTGCACCTAATAACCACTCTATAAATATTGGGCTTATCAATTAATCCAAAGGGCACAGGAGAAACTTGTGAGCATGAATAGGATCTAAGACACTATAAAAACATAACAATATTCAAGAAAATTCCTGAAAAGTATTTTATTATAGAAGGATGTTCCTAGAAATAATGAGTAAATGCACAAATATGGCAATATTATACAAATAATGAAAACAAAAACATATGAAGAAAAATTACCAAGACAGTTGAGGAACCTCTGTGGTGATTTAGTCATAAGACATATAGGAAATTTACAAAGAGTTAGGCATGGAATATATCATCTGTATTGTTGGAGAAATTAAAGAGATCATAGAACTTTGGTGTCTTAACTTCCATTTTAAATTAAGGGGGGAGTTACTATTGTTTTTTTTTTTTTTTCATTTTATATACTTTGGTAGCATTTAATGATATATAAAGTTTTATTTAATTTAAGACTTTTCTTATCATATAAGAAATTGATCCTGGTTGATAACATGCCTTTATGAGAAGGCTCTCCATTATCACATTACTAGGAAGTTTCCGAATGATTCAATATTTGACTTTTTTGCTATTATTGGATTTGTCAAATATAGATAGCTAGGTAGAGCAGTGGTTAATCTGTTAAGCCTGGAATAGGAAGACTGAAGTACAAATATGGTATCAGACATTTACAAACCATGTACTTTGGGGAAATAACTTTACCCCATTTTTGCAAGTTACCTCACCTATAAAATAAACTGGAAAATGAAAGGGTAAACACATTATTGTATCTTTTCAAAGAAAACTTAAAATGGCATCATGAAGAGTGGAACCCAATTGAAATGCCTTGTTAACAACAACTATCAAATATTTTAAAACTTTATTATTTTAAAAAAATTTATCTAAATAAACTTATACCAAAGAAAACACGAACAAGCTTTTCCCACTCCAGTTCTATTCAGGAGGTCTGCAGAAGAATTGAAGAAAATACCTAATTACTAATTAATTATGTTACTTCTCAAATTAGGTTACTTATTAGTTCAGGGGAAGTAATACTCTATTTCCTTTTTTCTATAGAAATGATTTGGGATGAGGGAATAGAATAGTGAATGAAACCACAAAAATGTTACATGAACTAGAAGAGAAGTTTTAAGATGTGTTATAGGTTATTGGTTGCCTGGGAAACCACTTCTGAGGAGACATTTTCTCTATATAGTTCTTTTTTTTGTTGTTGTTCTCATGCAAGCAAGTTCCTGGTTTAAAAGAAAAAAAAAAGATGTAAGCAGCAAAAATAAATGCACAAATATGAAATAAGTTTTAAGATCCAACAGCACTGAGAAATTTTTTGCTATTTTAATCAATTATTATTATAAGATAGTTTAAAGATTGATTGCTTTTCATTTCATCATTCCTCCCCCCCCCTTAGTCTGCTAAGCTTCCCTTTCATCTAAGACTATCATAGAATGGATATGGTTTAAATCAGCCTTTCACAGTTATGATTACAATTCCTTTTATTTTCAGAAGTCAACTGTGGGATAGAATTATTCATATATTGCTTTTAACTTATCCTACAAAAAATATTTCTGCTTCTCTGACCTAAAAGTTTAGATAGATCAATTTCAAATGTGCATATGTACATAAGTGTATAACTATATATATGCACATATATATATATATATATATATATATATATATATATATATATACATGTACTATATATGTATATATGCATGTACTATACATGTGAATATACACATCTTATATGTGTTTACCTTCTCCTCCCTCTGTGGTGAAAATGATCAAAATTTTCTATGTCCCATTGAATTTTGAAGATATAAAAGGTTTAATATATACATATATATAATATAATTTTCAAAACAAACAAAAACTTTATATATACATTCATATATATGTATGCATATACATACATATATATATGTATATATATATATATATATATATATGATGTAAGTGTGTGTATGTGTGTGTGTGTGTTTGTGTATGCATTAAAGGAGGAAAAATGCAGTGGTTTTTCTATTCTTAGAAGAAAATAAATCAAAATTTTAATTCTGCATGGTTATTTTCAGTATAAAACTTGATACCATGTTATTATATGAATCTTGTAGAAGTATGTCACTTTTAATATGGTAGCTGCATTTATGGAATTGCTTTTTAAAGTTTATTATTTTAGGAGTTTGTAAAATAAGAGCATTCTTGTCATGTTATATGGTATATATGTTGTATATTATGTTGAATGTTATACATTTATGCCATATATATTATGTATGTGTGTGCATTACATATTCTGGCCTGTGTGTTTACAGGTAAGAAACTTTTCAGGTAGATTGTTTGAGAATACATGAATAGTTGATTTAGCTTATGACTTACATTCAGGATTTCTAAGAATTTTCAGTTTTCATAACCAGCTAAAGAAGAAAATGAAAGGAAGGGTAGAAGGCTGCCATTCTATGAGAGATTTATAATCCACAGTCTTAAGAGTAATTAGAAAAAAATGAAGAACAGTGGCCATAGGTAAGTTATAAATAATATAAATAATGAAATTGGATGTAGATGTTCTGCCTTTTTTTCAGAATCTATTAAGTCTGCTGAATCAATTTTTTAGCATTGTTTTCCTTTCTAGAATACTAATTATCTTTCAGCAATATTGCTACTTTGCACACAATACATTTTACTTTGCATCAGATCCAAGTTTTTTGAGAGCATTCTACTCACCATTTGCAATAGGACAATAATATTTCATCAAAATCATATACTACAATCAGTTCTGTCAAATCCAATTGAGTGTCATCCTCTCCATTTCCAGTTCTTGGAATGGGAAAATTTTTATGTCTTATTTATATCCAATTCATATCCAATTTTTTTCTGTCTTATTTCATTTATGTAATATGTGATATAAATATATTATATGTTATGTTATTCCAGATATATGAAATATATGTTATATTTCAGTAATATTCAAAATATATATTTTTTTTACATTTTTAAAACTTTTTTTAGGTTCTCTCTATTATCCCCACCAACAATTAAGAAATGCCTTGTGAAGTTATGCAAAATATTTCTATAAAATTCAAGTTGTGAGAAAAAGGATATGAATAATTTTCATATGAAGAAATGAAAACCATTTCTAGAAATATGAAAAATGATTTAAATAAATATTGATTAGAGAAATGCCAGTTAAGGCAATTCTTAGGTACCACTACATACTTCTCAGATTATAGGAAAAGATAATGATGAATGTTGGAGAAGATGTGGGAAAACTGGGACAATAATGCATTGCTGGTGGAATTATGAACAGATCCAGCCATTCTGGAGAGCAATTTGGAACTATATCCAAAAAAATAATATTAAACTGTGCATATCCTTTGATCTAGCAATGTGTCTACTGAGTCTCTATCCCAATGATATCATAAAAAAAGAAAAAGGACCCACATGTGCAAAAATCTTTATAGCAGCTCTTTTTGTAGTGGTAAGTTACTGGAGATTAAGTGTATGCCCATTTGTAAGGCATCACTGAATTTTATGGTATATAAATGTTATGGAATATTATTGTACTATAAGAAATAATCAGCAGAATGATTTCAGAAAGGCCTGGAGAAACTTAAATGAAATGATGGTAAGTGAAGTGAATAGAATGAAGACACAGCAACAAGATTATATGATGGAATTGCTGGATGTTGCTCTTTTCAACACTGAGTTGATTCAGGTCAGTTCCAATAATCTTTTGATGGAGATCTACACTCAGAGGGAAGATTGTAGGAACTGCATGTAGATCACAACATAGCATTTCACTTTTTTGTTGTTTCCTTGCATTTTATTTTTTTCTTATTTTTTTTCCTCTTTGATCTGATTTTTCTTGTGCAGCATGGTAATTATGGAAATTGTGGAAATATGTATAGAAGAATTGCACATATTTAACATATATAAGATTACTTGCCATCTGGGGGAAGGTAGAAGAAAGGCAGGGAGAAAAAAATTGGAACAAATTTTTTTTCTGGGATGAATGTTGAAAAAAATAAAAAAAAGAGAGATAGCAAAAGAGAGAATATTTCTGTATGTATTCAGACAAAATCAGTTACTTCTCTGAAGAGGATCATCAGAATAGTTCAGGGATGAATATATTACTGAAAATAACCAAGTCATTCACAGCTGGTCATCCCAGAACCTTGCTATTATGTTTTGTAGTATATTTCACTTTGCTTGAGTTTATAAAGGACTTTCCAGATTGTTATTTTTGCCGAGAGAGTATCCTACTCATCATTTTTATAGAATACTAATATCCCATCACTAATACACACTACAGTTTATTGATCCATTTTTGAATTGATGAGCGTACCCTCAATTTCCAATATTTTCACTTGAGAAGAGAGATTCTATGAATATTTTTGTACATATATGTCATTTTCCTTTTCCTTTTTTATAATTTCTCTTTTGAAATTCATGAAAAGTAGTGGTGTTATTAAGTCAAATGGCAAGCATTTCTGCCCTTTATGCAGAGATCATATATTTTAATCATTTATCAATGAGACATGTATCTTTTTTTTTTATTTGACTCAGTTCCCTCTATGTCTGAACAATGAGGTCTTACTGGAGAAACTTGCTTCAAAATTATTTTTTGCAATTGCTATTTCTATTTCCTCTCATTTATTCTCTCCTTTCATGCTGCCCCTCTTTAAAAATGTCTTGACCCCTCATTTCCCCAATATACCCTCTCTTTTATTATTCCCTTTTTAAAGTACAATCTTCTCCCCACCAGCAGATTGTTATATTTCTATACCCCTATTGAGCATGTATGCTATTTCCTTTTTGAGCCAATTCTGATGACAGTGAATGAACCAATTCACTCTCTCACTCGCTCCTCTCTTTTCCCCCCTTTACTGTAAAAGCTTTTTCTTGCCTCTTTTTTATGCCAGATAATTTGCACCATTTAATTTCTCCCTTTACCTTTCTAACAGTAAATTTCTTTCTCTGCCCTTCATTTCATCATTTAAAAAGATATTGTTCCTTCATATTCAACTCACACCTCTGCCCTCTCCTTGAACTGCATAATAATGAGAAAATTCCAATGAGTTACACATAGTATCCTCTTATGTAAAAATGGAAACATAAACCTTTTTAAGTCCCTTATGAAATGAAGATAATCATTTCCTTATTACCTCCTTATGGCTTCTCCAGAGTCTTATATTTAAAATCAATTTTCCATTCAGTTCTGTTCCTTTCAACATAACTTTTTGAAAATCCTCTATTTCATTGAAAGACCAGCTATCCTCTGACAGATTATACTCTGTTTTGCTGGGTAGGTGATTCTTGGTTTTAATCCTAGCGCCATTGCTCTCCAAAATATCATATTCCAAGCTCCAGTGTTTTAATGTAGAAGCTTCTAAATCTTGTGTTAGCCTTATTATAGCTCCACTACACTTGAATTGTTTCTTTCTGAATGCTTGCAATATGTTCTCCTTGATCTGGGAGTTCCAGAATTTGGTTATGATATTCCTGGGAGTTTTCATTTTAGGATCTCTTTCAGGAATGAACTGTGGATTCTTTCAATTTTTATTATATTTTCTGGTTCTAAAATATCAGGACACTTTTTCTGGATAAGTTCTTGAAAAATGATGTCCAGGCCCTTTTTTCAATAATGACTTTTATGTAGATAAATAATTTTAAAATTATCTCTCAGGAAAAAAAAAAAAAAAAAACATTTGCTATAAATAATTGTGTACATAGAAGTTTTTTTTTTCCCTTTTATTTTATCTCTTTTAGGATACAGACCCAGTAGTGATATTACAAAGTCAAAGGATATGCATCATTTTGTAATCCTTTGGGCATAGTTCCAAATTGCTCTGCAGAATGACTAAATCAGTTCACAATTCCCATCAACGATACATTAATGTCTTATTTTCTCCATATTACCCAGGTAAGATAATAAATTTCATTTACATATCTTAAATAAATAACTAATTTTTCTCACATGACTATAGATAACTTTGATTACTTTATCTAAAAACTATTTAAATCTTTAGTTATTTTATCAAATGAGAAATGACTCTTATTTTTGCATTTTGAATTACTTTTCTATATGTTTGAGAAATGAGACCTTTATCAGGGAAACTTCGTTAATTTTTTTTTTTTGTAGTTACTATTGCTAACTGTAATTTCCTCTATCCCATTCTTTTTTTTCTATATATTCTTTTTTTATTTTAATAGTTTTTATCTACTAGGTTTATACATAGGTAATTTTACAACATTGACAATTGCAAAACTTTTTGTTCCAACTTTTCCCCTCCTTCCCGCCCCTTATCCCCAGATGGCAGGTTGACCAATACATGTTAAATATGTTAAAGTATAAATTAAATACAATATATGTATACATGTCCAAACAGTTGTTTTGCTGTACAAAAAGAATCGGACTTTGAAATAGTGTACAATTAGTCTGTGAAGGAAATCCAAAAGGCAGGCGTACAAAGGTAGAGGGATTGGGAATTCTATGTAGTGGTTCATAGTTATCTCCCAGAGGTCTTTTGCTGGGTGTAGCTGGTTCAATTCTTTACTACTCTATTGGAACTGATTTGGTTCATCATTGGAACTGAAAATGGCCATATCCATCAGAATTGATCATCATATAGTATTGATGTTGAAGTATATACAACGATCTCCTGGTCCTGCTCATTTCACTCAGCATCAGTTTACGCAAGTCTCTCCAGGCCTTTCTGAAATCATTCTGCTGGTCATTTCTTACAGAACAATAATATTCCATAATATTCATATATCACAATTTATTCAGCCATTCTCCAATTAATGGGCATCCACTTAGTTTCCAGTTTCTGGCCACTAAAAAGAAGGCTGCCACAAATATTCTATTCTTTCAAGACATTTATTCTATTCTCTTTTTTCCTTTCATCCTATCCTTTCACAAAATAATTTTGCTTCTGACAACCCTTTCTCCCAATATGCCCTCCTCTCTGTCATCCCCTCCTTTTGTTATGCTCTTCCCTTTCTAATTTCCTGTAAGGAAAAAATACATTTCTGTACCCAATTAAGTGTGTATATTATTCACTCTTTAAATCAATTCTATTAGAGTAAAGTGTACTCACTCCTTCTCCTTCTGCCTCCCCCATCTTCCCCTCTACTTGAAAAGCTTTTTTTGGCCTCTCTCTCCTCCTCCTCCCTTTACTTTTTTCTTTCTTCCAGAATATTTGTCTCTCATCCCATATTTTTTGTCAACCCTTCATGTTTAAATTGCATCTACTTTTTTACATATATATATATGCATATATATGCAGGTATATGGATATATACATACACATATGCATATATATTGTATATAGTTAGATATAGATATCAATACAGGTATATTCCTTCTAACTGTCATAATAAGTTCTAAGTCACAACTTAAGTCATTTTTTGTTTCTCTTTCCTTTTTCTCTTTGTCTTATATTTGAAAGCCAAACTGATTGTGTGATACTTGAATTTTTTTTTTCTGGTTGCTTGTAATATTTTCTTCTTGACCTGTGAGCTCCTTAATTTGGTTATACTAATCTTGGAAAATTTAACTTTGAAATTTCTTTCCAGAAGTACTCAGAGAATATTTTCAGTTTCTAAATTGCTTCCTGGTTCTAGATTATCAGCGAAGTTTTCCTTAATATTTTCTTAATTATTTTTTTTGGGTTTTTTTGTTTTTTGAATCCTGCTTTTCAGGTAGTCAAACAATTTTAAATTATCTCTCCTGGATCTATTTTCCACATGAGTAGTGTTTGTTTGTTTGTTTGTTTGTTTGTTTTCCCTAATGAGATATTTCACATTGTCTTCTATTTTATAGACTTTTTGTTTTGTTTTATTATTTATTGATTTCTCAAGTATTCATTAGCTTCCATTTGTCCAATTCTACTTATTACGTTTTTTTTTTTTTCTATCCTTCAGTGTTTTTTTTTTTTTTTGGTGTGTGTGTGTGTGTGTGTGTGTGTGTGTGTGTGTGTGTGTGTGTGTTTGTTTTTGTTTTTTAATTTTTTTTTCATTGGGCCAATTCTGCTTTTTAAAGCATTCTTCTTCTCATCGACTTTTTGAATCTCTTAAACATTAGTCTATTTGAAGTTGTTATTTCCTTTAGTATCTGTGTGTGTGCATATGTGCATGTGTGTGTATGTATCTCCTTTACCAAGCTGTTCACTAAATTTTGAAGATTTTCTTGCAACATATTCATTTATTTCCCAATTTTTCCTCCACATTTTGTACTTGATTTTCAAAATCTATTTTTAAAGTTTCTTCCATGGATTGAGGCCAATTCATATTTTTTCTTGCTGGCTTTGCCAAGGTGTTCAAACTTTGTTGTTTTTTAAATGCTCTGAGTGTCTCCCCTGTTATCATAGTAGCTTTATATGGTCAAAAGCTTTTTTGGTATTGTTTGTTTGTTTGTTTTTCTAATGTTTGTTCATTTCCCTAGCTTATTCATTTATTTATTTATTTATTTATTTTTACTTTTAATTCTTATTGAAGTAGTGCTCTCCTTTTAAGGGTGGAGGATGAAATATCTCAAAGTTCAGAGATTTTGTGAGGTTGTTTTCAAAGCTATTTCTGGGACACTATAACTTTTTAGTTCTTTCAAGGTGAGTTCTGTAGCAATTCTTTTCATGATGACAAAGAACAGGAAATAGATGGAATATCTATCAAGTGACTGAATAACTTGTGATATATGAACATAATGGAATACTATTGTTACATAAGAAATGATAATCAGGCGTATTCAGAAAAATCTGTAAAGATTTACATGAATTGATGCTAAATGAATGGAGCAAAACCAAGATAAGTTTGTACAGAGTAACACCAAGAATGTGATGTTCAACGATTGTAGACTTGCATCTTCTCAGTATGAGAGTGATCCAAGAGAATTTCAAGACTTAAAATGAAAAATGCCATCTACATCCAGAGAAATAACTGTGGAGTCCAAATGCAGATTGAAGCACACTATTTTCCTTTTTAATTATTTTCTTTCTCATGATTTCTCCCCTTTTTCTGATTTTTCTTTCACAACATAACTAATATTGAAATATATTTAATGTGATTGAACTTGTATGGCTTGTATCAAATTGCTTGCTGTCTTGGGCAGGGGAGAGAGAAGGGAGAAAGGAAGAAAAATTTGGAACTAAAATATCACAAAAATGAATGTTGAAAACTTTCTTTACATGGAATAGAAAAAGTGAAATACTATTAAGTGAAAAAGATGTGGTTTAGATGTGTTTTTTAAAAGGGATGATTGTATACATTTATTTTCATATAGCTGTTCCTGTTCTAGAGCTATAATTGTTTGGTTTTGTTCCTTATTTGTTTTCAATATTATGACAAAGTTTTTTGTGTGATTAAAAGAGAATGAGAGATAGATTAAATTCATCTTCACTCTCCTCTCCAATCGCATTCCGAAGAAGAAAATCAGTCTTAAAGGTTCCAGCACATACTAGAACAAAGGCACTTGAAAGCATACTTTCCTTTCTAAATAGTGAATATGTGTGAAGGATTGACTTAAACATCTTTTGAATCAAATCATCTTCTAAAATGTCTTTCATTATATATGTCTTCACAAAATTACAGTATTCACAAAAATACAGTATGTACAAAAATACAGTAATTGGAAGAGATCTTAGAATTCATCTGGTATATCCCATACATGAAAGGAACCCCATTGTAAAATCCAAAGAAGTAATTAGGGAACAAGAGATAAGTCCATGTTTTCATAGGAATTACCATCTGAATTCATTATTTGACAAAAACTGCTGGGAAAACTGGAAATTAGTATGGCAGAAACTAGGCATGGACCCACATTTAACACCACATACTAAGATACAATCAAAATGGGTCCAAGATTTAGGCATAAAGAATGAAATCATAAATAAATTGGAGGAACATGGGATGGTTTACCTCTCAGACTTGTGGAGGAGGAAGGAGTTTGTGTCCAAGGGAGAACTAGAGACCATTATTGATCACAAAATAGATCATTTTGATTACACCAAATTAAAAAGTTTCTGCACAAACAAAACTAATGCAAACAAGATTAGAAGGGAAGTAACAAATTGGGAAAAAAATTTTACAGTTAAAGGTTCTGATAAAGGCCTCATCTCCAAAATATACAGAGAATTGACTTTAATTTATAAGATCAAGCCATTCTCCAATTGGGTCAAAGGATATGAACAGACAATTTTCAGATGATGAAATTAAAACTATTTCCACTCATATGAAAGAGTGTTCCAAATCACTATTGATCAGAGAAATGCAAATTAAGACAACTCTGAGGTATCATTACACACCTGTCAGATTGGCTAAGATGACAGGAACAAATAACGATGAATGTTGGAGGGGGTGTGGGAAAACTGGGACACTGATGCATTGTTGGTGGAGTTGTGAAAGAATCCAACCATTCTGGAGAGCAATCTGGAATTATGCCCAAAAAGTTATAAAAATGTGCATACCCTTTGACCCAGCCATACTACTACTGGGCTTATACCCCAAGGAACTACTAAAGAAGGGAAAGGGACCTGTATGTGCCAAAATGTTTGTGGCAGCCCTTTTCATAGTGGCTAGAAGCTGGAAGATGAATGGATGTCCATCAATTGGAGAATGGTTGGGTAAACTATGGTATATGAATGTTATGGAATATTATTGTTCTATAAGAAATGACCAACAGGAGAAATACAGAGAGGCTTGGAGAGACTTACATCAACTGATCCTGAGTGAAACGAGCAGAACCAGAAGATCATTATACACTTCAACAATGATACTGTATGAGGATGTATGCTGATGGAAGTGGATTTCTTCAACATAGAGAAGAGCTAATCCAATTCCAATTGATTAATGATGGACAGAACCAGCTACATCCAGAAAAGGAACACTGGGAAATGAATGTAAACTGTTATTTTTACCTTCTGAATCCAATTCTTCCTGTGCAACAAAAAATTCGGTTCTACACACATATATTGTATCTAGAATATACTGTAATATATTTAACATATATAAGACTGCTTGCCATCTGGGGGAGGGGGTTGGGGGAGGAAGGGAAAAAATCTGAATAGAAGTAAGTGCAAGGGATAATGTTGTAAAAAATTACCCATGCATATATACTGTCAAAAAAATGTTATAATTATAAAATAAAATTAAAATTAAAAAAAAAAAGGAATTACCATCTGAAATGGTAATTATTTCAAAAATAATTTTCTCTAGTTACTCTTATCAATAGATCACAAATCACTTTATTTCCGTGGACACATTTTCTTGTACCTGTAAAAGTCCCTAAAAGGTTGTTTATGATGATGTATTATTGCTTTGATTGCAAACATATTCAACTATATTGAGTCAATGTAGCAATATTATTTTTTTTCCTGTGACTTCAAGGGTTCCTTTCTTTAATTACTGGCTTCTGTTTTTTATTACACTGATATGTATTGTGAGTCTATTCATCACTACAGTCTTAGATACTTATCCTTGCTAATACTTTTTTTATGCAAAGAATCTTGAGGACTCATTTTTAAAGAATAAAGTTTTTACATAGAAATTATATGGTGGCTTGATTCTTTACTGAGCTGATAAACCTATGGGAGGGAGATGATCCTAGGAGATGGGAACTTCATTTATATTGTACTTGCTCTGTTTTGGGGATGGTGGAAACAGAAGAAAGAGTGGGAAAAAAGCTTTGCAATTCTACATGGACATGATTATAATTTAACAGGTATATGAATAAGTGGGGAAAGTGACAGCACAAAAAAGGAGAAAATTAAACTTCTTCTGCATGCCCAAGCCAGTTGATATTACTGAGCTAATGGTTGGTTCATCTCATAATATAAAGCAAATTGCCTCTTACTGGTAGGGACAAATGCTATCTTGCATTTAATCCTAAAAAATATTTAGGAAAAATAATATGTATTGGTTTGTTAAATTTCTTTATTCATCTATTAATTTGTTTGTCTCATTTCTTCAATCATTAATTAGGTACTTATGGAATACTGACTGAGTGAATAAGTGATTGAGGACTCATAGCCATTAGGACTCTTTTTTCATGCTAATTTAGGGACTTGCTCCCTGTTCCTAAATTGGCATGCACTAGAAATAATTCAACCCATCTTTACTCTGAAACCATATGACCTAAGGATTTTTCCTTATGTATATAAGAGAGGCCATTCCTTAAGAAATGTGTACAAAGAATATGAACATATAGTTCATGAAAGACTTGTAAACTATTAACAATAATATGAAAAAAAATGTTATGGGCCAGACCTTGAAACAAGGTGCTAAATCAGTGGAATTGATAGAGACCATGGTTGTTTAGCATAGTAACAGTTCTCTAGTTCAGTACATGTACTTAAGTACTTTGTTCTATAAGATTAACACCATTGATAAAAAAGCATATAAGCTCTGAGAAACTCAGCCAGAATCAGAACTGGAAGACAGAAACCATGGTGGTGGTCCTCTTGCCTCCCCCACAGAAATCAACACACATTCAGGAGGACCTCAAGAAACTGGCAGAGGCAGAGAACACAAAGGACTGACGGCAGGATATCACGTTCTCGGAACCAAGGAGAGAGATAGGCCTCCAAAAAAGCTAACCGGGCCCCAGGAAAAGAGACAAGACTTTGAAGGAGACAATAATTGATTTGGACTTTAACCCCTGGCTACTCGAATGGTGATTACTGAACTGAAACAAAGGCTGCTCCCAGAGACCCCAGGAAAACCGAAACAGAGAATATTACAATAAAATAAATCACTAATAATGAGAGAACAGCAAATCAAAATACATTTGAGGTTTTGAGATTTCATTTCACAACCAGTAAATTGGAAAAGATGACAAAAATATCAAGTGTTGGATGGGCTGTGTAAGGGATATACAAGAATATAGTTTATGGAACTATGAATTATCTCATTTTTCTGTAATTGTGCTTTTATTTTTTTAAATGACTACAATGTTCAATTTATTTTGCTGCATGGATTTTGTTACTAACTACATATACAGAGTTTAGAAAATAAAGAATGGAGGCAGGGCACTTAGATAGCGCAGTGGATAGAGCATCAGCCCTGAAGTCAGGAGGACCTGAATTCAAATCTGGCCTCAGACAGTTAACATTTCCTAGTTGTGTGACCCTGGACAAGTCACTTCACTCCAATTGCCTCAGCAAAAATAAATACATGAAAAAATTAAGCACTGAAAGGCCAAAAAAAAAAGAAAAAGAAACTCTATGATCTTGAATAAATCTCATCACAACCATGGAACTCAGTTTTCTAAGTTTTAAAGCAGACTAGATGACCTCTAAGACTTCTTTCAGTACTATGTCTTCTAATCATGTGGAAAAGCTGTGCTTTTCCATGACATTATAAGGAATTCCTTCAAAACATTAGATTGTAAAGATAATATTGAAAAAAAAAAACACTTCCTCAGCTTCCACAGATCCTTTTTAGAAGATGTAATGGACTACATATAGTTTCTTTCTTTCTTTCTTTCTTTCTTTCTTTCTTTCTTTCTTTCTTTCTTTCTTTCTTTCTTTCTTTCTTTCTTTCTTTCTTTCTTTCTTTCTTTCTTTCTTTCTTTCTTTCTTTCTTTCTTTCTTTCTTTCTTTCTTTCTTTTTTCCTGAGGCAATTGAGGTTAAATGATTTGCCTATTTTCACATAGCCAGAAAGTGTTAAATGTTTGAGGCTAGATTTGAACTCACCTCCTCCTGACTTCAGGGCTGGGGCTCTCTATCCACTATACCAATTAGCTGCCCCTATATCAAGTTTCTTATGGCCACATGGAACTATACAACTTTTGAACTCCATAATTTTTAAAAATTCTTCTTCCTCACTCTCTTAACTGAACACTAAGATAAAAAAGGACAAAAAACTTTTCACAGACATTCTGATATTAAAAAGCATTTTATTCAAAGATCCAAATATATAAAACATCAAAAATAAATAATTTTGTAAAGGATGTCACTGAGAACATTGCATCTGTAAAAAATCAAAAATATTCCAATTGTTAGTTTCTTGAATTATTGATACATTAATGTTAATTATTTAAATTAATAATGATTATTAAAATCATTTCTCAATTAAAAGTTTATATCTGAACATAAGATATCTATCACAACAAAATTCTCTATAATAGAAAGTTATAACTTCTAACATACTTTCTTTGTAATATGCTAATTTTTTCATTATTTTGGTTTTTTATGTATAGTCAAAATAATGATATCACAATAGCTGAAAAATAGATGATAAACACAGTAAAGCCTGAAGAAGTATGGTTGAACAAGGGACTGGGTAGTCATGGTGGTAGGACTTATGACATAATACGCATAATTACTTATTAGCATTTGAAGATCTGTTAAAATCTAATGCGTTCTAATCCAGCAAAAAGTGAAAGATTTTGATTATATGAAATAACATCACAATGTAACAGACACTTGAAAAAAAAGAAGATATTTTTCATAAAAGTTGCAGTTAAATGTGAAAGTAGCTATGGGAATATATGGATAAGAATGAGAGCAAGGACATTGCTAAAGCAGAACAGCTCCAGCTTTACCTGGCTATCAAATAAGAATCTTGGAATGTAGTATTTATTTTGCTTCTTTCTTTTTACTTTTTTTTTCTGTGAAAAAAATCATCATGGAAACACTAATTTGGATTTTTGTGATGAGTCATGTCCTATCTACTAATTCAATAATTGCAGGGAGTTAGCAAATTGTAAAATATATTACTGGCTAGCAGATTCCCCTGGGGAAAGAAACTTTTTTATTTGGTATTAGAAGACTTATTGAATCATTGATTGGATTCTTCAGGAACTTCAGGAAAGTAATTCAAGTTCTTAAACAGCTCCATTAAAGTGCTTTGGAAGAGTAAGAAAAAAGAGGTAACTAATAAATCTTAATGCTATTAAGAAGATGAAATTGTCATGTGACATGTTACCCAATAAATCGAGCAACTATAGACTGAAGTCGTGAATGCTTCCAATTTCTTGTCTTCCACAAGAAGTATTAAATTGGAAATCAGAGTTTTGTATCTTTAGGGAAAATCTCTCCAGAAACAACGTTCTATAGACTGATGGGTATTTTACACTAAATACTTGAGAAAAAAGGCAATCATATAATCTAGGATAAATAATACATAAGATGGGCAGAATGAATTTTCAAGTCTCATTAAGCTGATACACTAACAGAAATGTATTATGATTTTGGTTTAAGAACTCCATTCACCTGAATAATTATTACGACATGTAAATAAAATAGATGGATAGAAGATAGATTTAGTTTACTAATGGAATCTTTATGTATATTATATAAGCAAATTATATAAAAAGATTAATTCTTTGGAAAATCTAGTATTTTATCCTATGTTGTTCATTCAGAATGCTTTATTTATGTGTTTGTTATTAATGTTCATTAGAATCGTGCCTTAAAGTGTTCAAAGTATTATTACAGAAGCACTATAAAGTGGGTAATAAAATATTTTTGTCCCTCTTTTTTTCAGATGGCAGCTCTAAGTGCCATCAGAGATAGACATTTCTTTTTCTCTATATTTTGATGTTAATGTAATATGCTTTCCAAATTTTATTTTTATTTTTTACAATTTGGCAGTCATTATTTCTCCCAAATCATCGATATTTAATAACTAGAAGTTATAAAGATGAAGATAATAGTGGCAAGACTGATTATGCATCTGTTTCCTAATGGTGCCTTCAGAAGTTCTAGTAAAGTTGAGATGCTCCCTGTAAGTTTCCATTTAAAAGCTAGAGTTAATGGGATAAATGTAATATCTGACCTCAGAGAAGAGCTAGAAATGCAATTACACCTTAGATAGAATGAGATAGCCAGGTCAAGAGGGTGCATCTCTTTAAAGGTCATAAAGGCAATTTCATATATGATACATGACTTAATAGAAAACAAATTGAGAATCTCAAATCTAGAAATTTCTGTATGGCAAGCATGGCTCAGCCTGAAGGTTTCATAAAAAATTAATGAAAGATGCTAAGGACTATTTTTATCCTTAAACTTGTTTACTTTCCAATGTGAAAGAGAAAAAAAAAAAGATGGTAAAAAACCAATGATGACTTAGTAATGTTTTTACCCACTTTAAAGAAATGAGGTTTGATTTTAATTTTGATGATATATCATGATTTCATTTTTTTCATTTCCTTCTTTCTTATTGTCATCGAAAAACATTTAGCATATACATGTTTCCTGACTTACTTTCTGAAAATTTAAGTTCCAAATATTTATGGAAGCTATCTTCAGGTTAGTGAGAGACCACAATTTTTGTTTGTCTATTTGTTTTCCCTTAGTGTTGCCCAGAAATCAAAGTTAATTTTAAGTAAATTTCAATAATGAAACTACAAATAGCAATTTTTTGTTTGTTAATATATGTATGTATGTATGTATGTATATATATATGCATATATGTATGTACATATATTATATATATAGTTATATTATCATTTATTTGTATGAATTCTTTTTTAAGAGTGACATTAAAATAATGTATTTGAAAAGATAACAGTATGACAGGAAAGTAAGAAAAAATATTCCCCTGGTTTTGAGTCTAGCGACAAAATTGTAAATTTCTGCTGAATTAAGCATGTTTGTGGACTTGGGCAATCAAAAGATTCTCTGATCCCCCATGGAATTATAGAATTCTTTAAAAAAATTAAAATAGGAAATAAAGAAAGAAGGAAGGAAAGAAAAACAAAAGGAATGGAAGGAAGGAAGGAAGGAAGGAAGGAAGGAAGGAAGGAAGGAAGGAAGGAAGGAAGGAAGGAAGGAAGGAAGGAAGGAAGGAAGGAAGGAAGGAAGGAAGGAAGCGGAGAGAGTGAGGGAGGAAGGGAAGGAGGAAGGAACAAAAACATGGAAGAACAAAGGGAGAGATAGAATGAAGGAGAGAGAGATAAAGGAAGTAAGGGAAAGGAGAAAGAAGTAGGGGAGTAAGGGAAGAAGAGAGGAAAGGAATAATGGAGGCAGGGAGGAAGAAAAGTAGGAAGGGAAGAGAGAAGGAACACAGGAAGGAATGGGGGAGAAAGGGAAAAAGGGAGGAAGGAGGAAATAAGGAAAAGAAGAAATGTCTACTCTTGTCATATCATTAAATTGTGAAGTACTAAACTCTTTTCAAAATAATTTAGTCAAACTTCTCATTTTATAAATAAGAGAAATAAGACCCAGGAAAATTAAATGAGTGAGAACCAATTAGTATGCAGGAAATATATGACTCCAACGTAAGTCAAGAAAGACCATGTGGAAAGTGTGTTGAATTTAAAAGCAGAGGACTTGGATTTAAATTTTTCATTTATAAATTATCTAGACTAGATAGTTTAAAGTTTCTCCCAACTCTAGACTATAATACTGTATTTTTTAACTTAAAATCTAGAACTCTTTCCATTGTACTATATCCTATTTTTAAAATATGTAACTATTATTTTGAAATTCAGCTCAAAGAGGAGTGAATCAGAATAAAAAAAATAGTATCTACTATCTATCAGATACTGTTAATACCTTTACCAATATAATCTCATTTGATCCTCACAACAATTTTGTTATGTAGGTGCTTTTAAATTCATTTTAAAACTGAAATAACTGAGGTAAACTTTTTATATGACATATAAGGACACACAGCTTGTAAGCATCTGAGACATAAAAGTACATATTATGTAAATTTTCAGGTCCTATATAAGTGTGAATTATTCTTATTGATATTTCCAATTCCCTACTATAATTTCCTACTATAATATTGTTTGTTATATGGGTGAGAAGCTATTCACAAAATTCGGATTTAAAATTTTCTTTAGGATAGAAAAGCTTCAATTAATTTTTTTGATTGTTGCTGAATTTAGAATTTAATTATACTTTGTAAAAAAAAAAAAAAGATGATCATTTAAGAAAAATATTTTTGTTTACTCTTTTCTTTGTCCTGACCTATCATCTTCATTACCAACCAATTCACCCCAAATTGTGCCATCTCTTCAAAATAAATAAGTTTTCCCTTAGCATTATATGTTTTGCTTGTCATCTTTGAAATCAAGGAAGCCTATAGATTATGTCTCTCACAAATCATTACATCATTGACTTGTAAAAAAAAAAAAAAAACTAGAACATAGTGTCAGGGTACTTGCTCTTAAATGACATATTGTTTTAGGGAAAAATAAATTTCATGAACAAACGTCTCTTCAGTTGATAGCTGAAGGATTCAATAAAAAGTTGATGATTTGAGCCCCAATCAACTCCAAGCTTCATTTTAATCGAATATATAGAGCTTCTTCACCATTGGCTCCAAAGCATATAATCAATTTTATTTCTAAATTGACCATCTAGTAACTCCATGTATAGAACATCATTTAAGTTTTTACATTTTAAATTTAATATTTTATTTTCTCTCTGGTGTATTCAAAAAAATCTGACATTCATTTTGAAAACTTTGAGTTCTAGATTATCCCTTCCTCAATTGAGAATGTACATAATTCAATATAGGCAATACATAGCAGTCTTGCCAGTTTTTTTTTTTTCTGAAAGTATCATGTTCAATTTTTCTTACCACACAATAGCATTTCAGTATAAATTCATACCACAATTTATTCATCCATTTCCCAATTGATCGGAAAAACTCAAATTTCCAATTATTTGACTGCAGAAAAGAAATGCTATAAATATTTTTCTACATAGGTCCTTTCACTTTTTGTTTTTTGCCTCGTTTTAATGTTTTATTTTATTTATTTAATATTTTTCTCAATTATGTTCAAAACAAAATTTTTACATTTGTTTTTATGTTTTATGAATTCTAAGTTCTCTGTTATCCCAACCCAAAATTAAGAAATCATTTGTGAAGCTATGCAAAATATTTCCATAAAAGTCAAGTTGTGCAAAAAAGAAACAGATCACCTACCCTTATGAAAATTAAAACCCTCAAGAGCAAATAAGTTTTTAAAAAAGACAGAGATAGAGAAAGAAAGACAGAATGTTTTAATCACTATTCCAAAACAATCCGTTCCTTCCCTGGGTATGGAAGGGATTTTTCATGATAAGTCCTTCAGAGTAGTCACAGATAATTATAATACAGAGAATACTAAAGTCATTCACAGCTGGTCATTTCTTTGTATACAATCCATTTCACTTTGCTTGAGTTCATAAAAGGACTTTCCAGGTTCTTGGTGTTATTTTTTTTGTTCCTGAGATTATCCTGCTCATCAGTTCTCATAAAACAATAATATTCCATCACAAATACAAACCATAGTTTATTGAACTATTCCCCAATTAATGAGCATTCCCACAATTTCATTTCTTTTGCCTTGAGAAGAGTTGCTATGAATATTTTTATACATGTAGGTCATTTTCTTTTTTTTAATCACTTATTGTATTCATGCTAAGTAATGGTGTTATTTGGCAAAAAAGATACACATAAATTTGTAGCCCTTTGAGCACAGATCATATTTTTGATCATTTATTAATTTTGGCATGGCTCTTATACTTTGTATAAATTTGACTCAGTTTGTTCTATGCTTGAGAAATAAGGTTTTATCAGAGAAACTTGCTTTGAAATTCTTTTTACAATTACTTTTGCTAACTATATTCTTTCCCTCTCTCTCTCTCTCCTATTTTCCTGCAGGGTAAGACATATTTCTATACCCCTATTGAGTATGTATGTCATTTCCTCTTTGAGTCAGTTCTGATGAGAGTAAGGTTCACTCTATCACCTTCTCCTCCTCCCTTCCCCTTCATTGTAAAATGTTTTCTTGCCTCTATTTTAGGGTAGAAAACTTGTACCATTCCACTTCTCCCTTTCCATTTTTTCTAGTATTTTTCTCTCTCAGCCCTTAATTTATTTCATCATTAAAACAAAAATATATTATCCCTTCATATTCAATTCATACCTGTGCCCGCTATTTTTACTCCTTACTGTTATTTTAATGAGAAAGTTCTAATGAGTTTCAAGTGTCATCCTTTCATATAAGAATGTAAACAGATGAATCTAATTAATTCCTTTATGACTTTACTTTCCTGATTATCTTCTTATGCTTCTCCAGAGTCCTGTGTTTGAAAATAACATTTTCCAATCAGTTCTGGTCTTTTCAGTATAAAGATTTGAAAATCAATTTCATTGCATGACCTTCTTTTCCTTTGAATAATTTTTCTCTGTTTTGCTGATTGTAATTCTAGCTCTGTTGCTCTCCAGAATATCATTTTCCAAGCCCTCCCATCCTTTAATGTAGATGTTGCTAAATCTGGTGCTATCTTGATTGGTCACTCCACTCTACTTGAATTGTTTCTGAATGCTTGTGATATTTTCTCCTTGATTAGAAAGTTTCAGAGTTTGGATATAATATATTTCTGGAAGTTCTCATTTTGTAATTGCTTTCCTGAGGTTAAGAGTGAACTTTTCCCATTTTTCTTTTCCTTCCGGTATAATGTCCAGGAAAGCTCTCTGGTGGGCTTCAGGATCAGCCCGAGGCCTTGGGCTTAGAGGGGGAGTAAAGTGAAGGAGGCAGGAGAGTAGCCACATGGCTGGTCAAAGATGGAGTCTGGACTCTGGAGGCTAGAGCCTGAACTCTTCTCTGTGGATGATATCTCCATGGCTGGAAAGCTCTCTGTTTCTGGGACTCCCTTAAATACCCCCTCACTACTATATCACCACACCACACTGGGCATTGCAGCTATAAAACCTCACATCACCACATTACCCTAAGTATATGCCAACTAGATTGACCACATCATTATATTACATTAAGTATGTGCTTAAAGAAACACCATCTCACTCCCGAGCAGGTACTTAACTACAAAACACCCTGCTGTCTTAGATTCAAGTACTCCCTTTCAGAGTTCTGGCCTGCTACATTATGGTTCTAGAATATCAGGAGAGTTTTCCTTGATAATTTTTTGAAAGAAGGGGGCAGAGCCAAGATGGCAGAGAAGGTACACATGACTTTCTGAGCCTTTCTCATACCCTCAACCAATTATTAAATTCAGCCCCAAAATAGCACTTGACTGGGACAATTCATGAAGAATAGAAGTACAACAGTTTACCAGCAGAAGATTATTTGAAAGTTCACCAGAAAAGGTTTGTACTGAGTGGTCGGATCAGATTAGGCCAGGCAGGGATAGAAACAGAGGCTAGCATATTGAGCGGACATGGCAGGGGTGGGCTCTGTGGTTAGAAAATCTATAGAGATGACTCTGGTATAGGCTGAATGATCTGCTCTCCTTGCAAAACAGCAGAACAGCAGAGAAATTAGAGCCAAAAATAAAGGGTACTCTAAAAAAAAAAACAGAATCTAACAAGATCTGACTACACCCACCCAAAACCAGAAGTGACTCAGCAGAGTCCACAGCACAGCTGTGCAGCTGCATTCTACAGCTGGTGCCAGGACAGCCTCTAATCTGCACAAAGGGGGCCTAAGGCAATAAAACTTATGCAGCAGGACTGTACTTCCCTGGGCAGAGACACTTCCAGTCCCTGTGGAGCTATTTGCTGGTCAGTCTCTAATACCTACAGCCCCATGGTGGTCTTTGAACTTGGGGGAGTGAAAGTTTTGCTGCTCAGTCTCTAGCCCCGAGGCAGTTGCTAATCTGTAGGCAGCAAGGTTCTTCAGTGGGCACTGCCCCAGCTTGGCCCATGCTAACCAGGTCTGAATCACTTCCAGTAGAACTTTTTTCCCAGAACACTCCTGTACCTCTCCCATTTGCAGAAGAGCCATTGTCCATACACCTATCCCTCTTCTGCATAGGAAGATGGTAATCTCCTTGCTCTGAAAGCAGAACTTACAGGCTTTAAAAAATGAGTAAAAAAATTAAAAAATCAATAGCTTCTATACAGAAAGAGAGCAGGTTTTCAACCCCGAAGAGACTAATAGCAAACAGTCTCCAGACAATACCACAAAGGGGAATTTTACCTGGTCCCCATCACATAAAGCTCTCCTAGAAGAGTATATTAACAATCTTAAAAGAGAGCTAGAAAAAATGTTGAAAAGAAATAGAAGTTATGCAAGAGAGTAACAACTTCCTGAAATGTGAATTGAAAAAGGTAAATAATTCCCAGGAAGTGCAGGGAAACAGAATTTGTGAATTGGAAAAGATAAAGAAATGCCAGAAAAGTAACATTTGTAAATTTGAAAAAGAAAATAACTCACTAAAAAAAAAAATTAGTGAAATGGAAAAAAAATTCTCTAGAGCAAAGCAACTCATTTAAAAACTCAATTGGACATATAAAAAAGAAGTTAAAAAAGCTAATGAAGAATATTAACTCATCAAAAATCAGAACTGAAAAAATAGAAACAAATGATTCATTGAGATATCAAGAATCAGTCCAGCAAAACCAAAAATATGAAAAATTAGAAAAAAAAACATTAAATATGTACTTGGAAAAGCAACAGACCTGGAAAATAGATCTAGGAGAGATAATCTGAGGATGATTTGGCTTCCAGAAAATTATGATGAAAAATAGCCTAGATACTATTTTACAGGAAATCATCAAAGAGAACTGCCCAGATGTAATAGAACCAGAAGGTAAAATAGGTGTTGAAAAAATTCATTCAACACCTTCTGGAAAAGACCCTAAGATAAAAATGCCAAGGAATGTTGTGGCCAAATTACAGAACTATAAGACTAAGGAAAAAAAAATATTACAAGCAGCCAGGAAAAAAAAAAACAATTCAAATATCGAGGTGCCACAATAAGCGTCACTCAAGATCTGGCTGCCTTCACATTAAAGGATCAAAGGGCCTGGAATCTGATATTCTGAAAAGCAAAAGAACTTGGAATGCAACCAAGAATAAACTACCAAGCTAAGCTGAGCATTTTCTTCCATGGAAGAAGATGGACTGTAATGCGCTGTTGTCTCCAGAGACAAATCTCTCAGACAGATTCTTCTTCCTGTAGAGAGCCCTTGTCTCCAGACAGTTGCCACTAACTCTGGTCCAAAGAGCCGCCTCAAGCCTGGCCCAGACAAGACTCTCCCTCCTCCAGAGAGCCGCTCCAACTCTGACCTAGAGCAGAGACTCTTCTCTATCTCTCAAGTGCCGTCCTCTTTTATCCTCCCAGAGAATGGGCATGGGATAGCACAAGGGCTTCTGGGAAAAAATACTTCAACCAATGAACTTGCTCCTCCTAAGCATGTAAGCTCCTCCCCAGGAGTTCACAGAAATAAAACTCCCAGTAAAGGCTGGAACTAGAGAATTGTTAAGTACCAACTTAGCACTTAGTAAGAACCTTATGTCTCATTATCTCATTAGCACTTAGTAAGAACCTAATAATGGACATTTAATGAAACAGGTGAATTCCATTTGTTTCTAAGAAAAAAAAAAATCTTAACAACACATTTGATCTCCAACCACAGAACCCAAGAGAAACAGAAAAAGGTAAAAAGGAATTATTGGGAACTGTATTTCTGTTGTGGATATACATAAAGACCACATACATAATTTGATTTTACTGATATAACATAAAAACAGGGAAATAGAAATGGAAAGGGGATAGTGTCAGAATAAGGGAAAAGGGGAGATAAAAAGAGGGAAACTACATCCCACAAAGAAGCAAAGGAAACCTATCATATCTGAGGGTATTTAGAGAAGGGGAGGAACATTGTGTATATCTTACTCTCATCAGAATTGGCTCAGAGAGAAAATAATTGACATATTTGTTTTAAATAAAATAAAAAGCTATAATAAAAAATATAATTTCTTGAAAGATAATTTCCAAGCTCTTTTTTTATCATTACTTTCAGGTGGAGAAATATATTTTTTTAAATTATCTCTCAGAGACCTATTTTCCAGATCTGTTGTTTTCTTTTTGAGTGATATATTTCACATTTTCTATTTTTTTTGTTTTGTTTTGTTGTACCTTGATTTCTCATAAAGTAATTAGCATTCATTGGATCAGGTTTATTTTTTAAGGAATTACTTTCCTCAGTGAGCTTTTGTACCTCCTTTCTCAATTTGCAATTTTGCTTTTTTTTTTTTTTTTTTTTTTTTTTTTTTTTACTTTTTAATTATAGGCTTTTATTTAAAAGATATATGGCATGGATAATTTTTTAGCTTTGACAACTGCAAAACCTTTTTTGTTCCAACTTTTCTCTTCCTTCCCCCACCCCTTCCCCCATACGGCAGGTTGACCAATACATGTTGAATATGTTAAAATATGTTAAATACAATATATATATATATATATATATATATATATATATATATATATATATACATGTCCATACAGTTACTTTGTTGTACAAAAGTAATCAGACTTTGAAATAGTGTACAATTAGCCTGTGAAAGAAATCAAAAATGCATGCAGATAAAAATAGAAAGATTAGGAAATATATTTAGTGGTATATAGTTATCTCTGAGAGTTCTTTCCCTGGGTATAGCTGGTTCAATTCATTACTGCTCTATTGGAGCTGATTTGTTTCGTCCCATTGTTGAAGAGGGCCTCATCCATCAGAATTGATCATCATATAGTATTGTTGGTAAAGTATATAATGATCTTCTGGTGCTGCTCATTTTGCTCAGCATCTGTTCATGTAAGTCCAGGTCTTTCTGAAATCATTCTGCTGGTCATTTCTTACAGAACAATAATATTCCATAATATTCACATACCCCAATTCATTCAGTCTTTCTCCAATTGGTGGGCATCCATTTAGTTTCCAGTTTCTGGCCACTACAAAGAGGGCTGCCACAAACATTCTTGCACATACAGATCCCTTTCCTTTCTTTAGAATCTCTTTGGGATATAAGCCCAATGGTAGCACTGCTGGATCAAAGGGTATACAGAGTTTGATAACTTTTTGAGTATAGTTCCAAATCATTCTCCAGAATGGATGGATGTATTCATAATTCTAGCAAAATGTATCAGTGTCCTAGTTTTCCCACATCCCTTCCAACATTCTACAGTATCCTTCCCTGTCATTCTAGCCTATCTCACAAGTGTGCAATGGTATCTCAGAGTTGTTTTAATTTGCATTTCTCTGATTAATAATGACTTGGAGAATCTTTTTACATGGTTAGAATTAGTTTCAATTTCTTCATCTGAGAATTGCCTATTCATATCCTTTGACCATTTATCAATTGGAGAATGGTTTGATTTCTTATATATTTGAGTCAATTATCTATATATTTTGGAAATTACACCTTTATCAGAACCTTTGAATGTAATTTTTTTTTTTACCAATTTATTGCTTCCCTTCTAATCTTGGCTGTATTAGCTTTGTTTGTACAAAAACTTTTCAAATTGATATAATCAAAAATTTCTATTTTGTGATCAATAGTGATCTCTAGTTCCTCTTTGGTTATAAATTCCTTCCTCTTCCACAGGTTGGAGAGGTAAACTATCCTATGTTCTTCTAAATTATTTATAATCTCATTCTTTATCCCTAGGTCATGAACCCATTATGACCTATTCTTGACATATGGTATTAAGTGCGGGTCAATGCCTAGTTTCTGCCATATTAATTTCCAATTTTCCCAGCAATTTCTTTGAAACAGTCAGTTATTATCCCAAAAGCTGGGGTCTTTGGGTTTGTCAAACACTAACCAATTTTGTTTTTTAAGACATTCTTCTCCTCATTATCTTTTTTCATTTTCTTTTGCAACATTTAAATATTTTTTCTTATATTTGCTCTATTTCTCTTATTTGATTTTCAAACTTCATTTCAGATCTTTCTTTCATGGTATTAGCATAGGTCTCATTATTCTTGGAAGCTTTGGATGTAGGAACATTCACTTTGTTGTCATCTTCTGAGTGTGTGTTTTGATCTTTCTTGTCCCCATAATAACTTTCAATGGTTAGAAAATAATTGTTATCTGCTCATTTCCCCAGACTATTTATTATTCAGTCTTTTACTCTTTGTTCAATATAAGATTAGTTTCCAGGGTGGAAGTTCACTGTCCCAGGCTTCAGGGATTTTGTGCAGCTTTTTTCAGAAGTCATTCTAGAAACCTAACCACAAGCATTCTTTTTTTTTTGTTTGTTTGTTTCCTGGAGCTGTTAAGAATATCACTGCCTCACTGTGGCTGTAAGATCCAGTGTACTAAATCAACAGAGTCTTACCTTGCTGATGGTTGGACCTCAGGATTGGGATTAGGGCTGCCCTGGCATGGTCTTCCCGGTGACTGCATACAGGACTCCTACCTCATTGCCGCAGACCTTCTCCACTGACTTTCTGAGTCTTTTCTTATCATCGGAGAGGGCCAACAGCCTATAGCATTACTACTGATTCTAAAGTAAAATTTAGAAAAATCTGATATTCAGTGAAATAAAGATCTTTTAAACATTCTTTATGAAAAGAACAGAACTGAATAGAAGAATTGATTTTCAAATACAGCACTCTTTATAAGCATAAACAAGTAAATACCCAAGGGAAAGCAAAATGGATTTAATGAAGTTGGACTGTTTGCATTCCCATTTGGGATGATTATTCTTGTAACTCATAAAAACTTTCTAATTTTTAAGGGAAGTTGGAAGAAATACATATAGATCAAAGGCACAGACATTATGTGCATGTGTATGAATGATAACTAAAATGATTAAATTAAAGGTTGAAGACATAATTTTCTGGAAATGAAAGAAAAGGAGAAGTAGAATGGGTTAAATCATCAGACATCAAAGAGGCAAGAGGCACAAGTTTAGTATTGTGCTATACTGCAATTAACTCTTTTAAAATATTTTTATTAAAACTTTTTATTTTCAAAACATATGTGTGGATAAATTTCAATATTCATCCTTGCAAAACCTTGTATTCCAAATTTTCCCTACCTTCCTTGTATCCCTTCTTCTAGATGGGAAGTAAACTTGTGCAATTCTGCTATTCATATTTTTACAATTATCATGCTGCACAAGAAAAATCTGATTAAAAAAGGAAAAAATGAGAAGGAAAATAAAATGTGAACGAATAATGACAAAAAATGAAAATATTATGTTGTGGTCCACACTCAGTTCCCACACTCCCCTATGGGGGTGCAGATGGCTTTCTTGATTGAAAGACCATTTGATATAGTCTGAATCATCTCAATTTTGAAAAGAATCACATCCATCAGAGTTGATCATCACATAATCTTGTTGCCATGTATGATATTCTAGTTCTACTCACTTCATTTAGCATCAGTACATATAAGTCTCTCCAGGCTTTCTGAAATCATTCTGCTGATCATTTCTTATAGAACAATTATATTCCATAGCATTTATATACCATATTCAGGTATGCCCCACTAATGGACATCCACTCAATTTCCAATTCCTTGCCACTACAAAAAGCGCTGCTACAAACATTTTTGCACATGTGAGTTATTTTTCTTCTTTATGATCTCTTTGGCATATAGATCCAATAGAGACAGCACTGGATCAAAGGGTATGCACACTTTGATAGATGTTTGGGCATAGTTCCAAATTGCTCTCCACAATGGTTGGATCAGTTCACAACTCCACTGACAGTATATTAGTGTCTCAATTTTCACCCATCCTTTCCAACATTCATCACTATCTTTTCCTGTCTTCTTAGCCAATTTTCAAGGTGTTTTGCACTACCTCATAGTTGTCTTTATTTGCCTTCCACTGATCAATATTGATTTTGAGCTTTTGCATATGACTAGAAATGATTTTAATTTTTTCATCTAAAATTATTTATAACCTTTGATCATTTATCAGTTGGGGAATGGCTTGAATTTTTATAAAGTTGTGTCAATTTTCTACGTATTTTAGAAATGAGTCCCTTGATTAGAACCTTTGGATGAAAAAAAAATTCCTAGTTTATTGCATGCTGGTTGTTTCTTTCTTGTTGATTTTTATATCAACAGGGAAATTCTTTCACTCCCATATTTTATGGATTCTGCTGTTTTGAAATTTGCGTAGAATCATAGTTTTAAGGTATTTGGAAGAGTTTGCAGGAGACCTCAGAAGAGCTTTTACTATGCTATCTTGGTTTTATTTTAAAATAATCTTTTGAATTGTTGAAAAAGAGTGTTTGTTTGAAGGGCAAATGAGGAAAGGTAAAGTGGAGTGAATGAACATTCTGAGGTGATATTGTGAGAAATATTGAAAATTTAGATTTCAGAAAATGTTGCAAGCTGACATTCCTTTCAGTTTTGGCTCAGCCATTTAATTAGTATTAGAGCAACTCTAACTTGTTCTCCGTTCTTCTTCAGTATTTTAACTGAATGATTCATCTACTGATGTCATTTCTTTTTTTAGCACTTTATTAGGGTCCATGACATTTTCTTGGTAAATATGTTGTAGTTGTTTTTATTAATTTCTCCAGTGGACCACCATTTCTTAAAACTCTCTGCTATTCTCAGTATTTTATTGTAGGAAAACTGGAATTTTACAGAAGCATTCAAATCAGGATTTGGCACAAGAAAAATCTAGCTTTAATAGACAGGAATTTATCAAGTAGGTGAAGCAAGTTCTTCACTGGAAATTTCAGAATTGGATGAAGATAACTGATGTGCAATATGAGCCAAGATGTAAGATCTATTTATATTAAGCAAATAGACTGAATTTCGTAGTGAAGGAGTTTTAGAGCAGGGAAGTTAGAACAGAATTAGACTGAAATTCAAAAGATACCAATGTAGGTAAGGAAACTATGTTGCTTTTTAAAGGACTAATATCATCATTTGTGAATAAATATTATCCATAGAAATTGTAATCTAAGCTCTAAGGAAAATCATAGAATTTCACCATTAAAATCTTAGATTCAGAAGGCAAAAATAAATACTTTTAGAGGGTCTTAGCTATTCAAGAAGAGGAGAAATGTGGAAATTGTGTCAGTGCATCCAGAGCTTTAATGGAGATTTCCGAATCACTATTATTAGTTCAGATAATCCCACTTTCAAACATACCAAGAAGTGTAACTTTCTAAAGGAAATTTTCTTTTGATCTTAGAAGGGTAGGTTTGGAAAGGCCAGGAGTCAGATCATTGGATAGGTCCCTAACAAATAGAATATTTTTTACTTTTCCTTTACATTCTCTGAAATTTTTACTCTCGTCTAATTTCTATCTTTGCATGCTACATACCTATAATAAGAATAGCTTTTATTTCATCAATAAGAAAATGAAAATAACTTAGTATAAGAAATTCCTTTTTGTTTTAATACTCTATTTGATTATTTTTCTATAATATTAAGAAAACACTTCTATGATGAAATGACAGTAAAATATATGTATATTTTTATGTAAATGGTAAATATGCCTGATACAAAAGATCAGTAATGAAAAAATGTAACAATTTTATCAATAATTTATGTTATTCATATGGTATTAGAAATTCAATAACTTAGAAACAACTACAGTTAGGACAATTAAAAATTAAAAGAAAATATTATGAGGGGTTCTGGTCATCACCCTTTTCCTAAGATGCAAGCAGATTGACCTATTTACTGCAGAATGATGATGATTATTAAAAGAGGATAATGTTGGAAGCAATTATTTGGTGGTACTACCAGAATAAAGAAAGGAAAACACCATAGAGTGTGAAAAAGTCTTCTTGTAAACTTTAAAAGCTAAGGTTGAAATTGTTTATTATTTGTAGGCAAGTAAATTGTTTCATGAATTGATTAATAACGTGAAATTATATGAATTGAGAAATATAGGTATAATTAATTTTTCCATTACATTAGTTAGCATCTTTAATTAATTGAATGAAAGTGCATTATGCATTATAACTTCAAAGAAAAAGTATTTCCACATTTTACCCCAGATTGTGTCCTATCTCTCTTATAGCTTCTCTTTAAAGGACCTGAGCTACTTTTTGAACAATTTAGGACTTAATTTTAAAATGTCATATTTTGAGTAAGCAGCAGTTTCTCCACAACTGGAGTGAAAATATGTGAAAAACAATTGAAGTGAATTAAGGCATTATAGATTCAAAGTCTTATTTTTTTCCCTTCATACTGTAAAATATCTTAATTCAACAGCTATTCTATAGTAGTTGTTTGATATTATTGAAACCTAAATTATACTCTACTAATATTCAAATGGCACTTTCACTTTATTATTATTAAATATTTTCTTCAAGCCCTTAAGAAATTTAGTTTATTTCTTTAATTTGTACACAGTATGGAAATTCAGAATATAAAATTTTGTTCTCACAGTCCTCAAAATGGTATTTAATATATTATTTATGAGCTAATAAGTATCTTAAAATAGAAGTTTAAATTCATAATCTTTTCTATTCTCTTTCTATGTTCTGTAATAGGTGATATAAAAATAAAGAAAAGAGACACATGTAATGTTCTTCTCTAAAATATAATGTTCTCTGGGAGCAGGTTTCTTGGGGAGCTTCTGGAGGCAGTCTTACTTTCAGTTCTGTGTCATCACCCCAAATGCAGCCAGGGATTAAAGTCCAAATCCTTTATTGTCTCTATCAAAATCTTATCTCCTTCACTTGGGGCTCGGCTAGTTTTCTGGAGGTCTTCCAGATCTTGATTTCAGTGTTCTCCACAGGACAGCCTACCACCACTTCTCTGTCTTCCTTTTTTCTGCCCAACTGACTTCTCTGGTTTGTGAATCTCCCAAAGTGAATCTTGTATGAGTCTCTTATATATGCTCTCTTAAATGTATGAATCAGTCTAATAAGTACTAAGTACATTAGTACATTAGAGAACTGTTAAGTACCATGCTAAATTAGATAATTGACTTAGCATCTTGTAAGAATCCTAACAGACACAATCTTATATTACCTTCCTTTTTAATAGCCTTTTGCCAGAGAACTTTGATAATTATAAAGGCATAATTTTGCACTTGAAAGAACATTAGAAAGCTGCATTTTTACTTATGAATTAACTGAGACTTACCAAGGTCATAGAGCTAATATGTATTTGAGACAGGATCAAAGACATACAATTATAACAATTTGGCAAATGAATATATGTTATCTATTGCAATGAAACAATTTTCTCTAAACAAATTTAAGTGTATGGAAAATTGGTTATTAAATTTGACCTAGGTGTAGCATATTCTTTGAATTTTAATTCATATTCTTCTAATTTTATTTGAAAAGTATTCTTCTAGTTGCTTCCAATTTCTCATTCTTTGTGTGCATCCTGCACATCAAGACTGATATTCTCAGAATGCCATTAAAATGTGTTGTACATTTGCTCAATAATATCCAATAATTCTTTATTTTTTCAATTTGACCATTTTAAGATACCTAAAATACAAATTCATTACTTATTCCTTTAGATTTTGAAATTTACTTGTCACTCTAATTTCTACTATGTACTGTTTGCTTAATAAAGATGAATAAAACATAATCTCTTTTTAAAATCCAAATCCAAATTAATTTATTTTTACTTCAATATGGCGTTTCTGCTATCTTGACTGGGCTCCAATAAATTCCATATATTTTTGTATTTTTCAGTTTCTGATGATATATTCTTTCTTTCAAATTTTTGTCAGTCTATATCCTTCATTCCCTCTAAAGACGAATACAAGTTCGATTCATTGAATTCACCTAATTTATACACATATGTGTACTTATCTACATATATTAATGTACGGTCTCCTTTCTCATATTTGATTATAATTTCCTTTAGGAAAGGGGAATATATTTTGGCTAGATTTATATACTGCTGCACCAAACTCAGTTCTGTATAAATGTGTATATTAGGCATACAACCTCTTTTAAATGAATAGAGTTACTTCATATTCTTAATTTTCTATATGACACAAATGTAGTGATCTGTATTTTTCCAACTTTCTAATACCACTATGTTCCACCAACACCACCCCCTACCCCAGCTTCCTCTAATATTTTGACATTGGATTCCATTAAAAAATGATTAGGAAGAATTAGAGAACTTTATGAAAGGAAAAATTGACAACTTTGATAATTAAAGAGATTTTGCACAAAAACAATAAAAACAAGATTAAAAAGGAAGTACAAAGCTGGTTAAAAAAAATACAGCCAGTGCATCTGATAAATGTCTCATTTCTAAAATATATAAAGAATTGAGTCAAATTTATAAGAATACAAATCATTCCCCAAATAGATAAATGGTCAAGAATATGAACAGACAATTTTCAGATGACAAAATTAAAGTCATCTGTAGTCATATAAAACATGTTCTGAATCACTATTTATTAGAGAAATGAAAATTAAAACAATTCTTAGGTACTACCTCATACCTCACCTATTGGGAGAAAAAGACAATGTTAAATATTGGATAGGATGTGAGAAAACTGGGACCCTAATGCATTGTTGGTGGAATTGTGAAATGATCCAACCATTCTGGAGAGCAATTTAGAACTCTACCCAAAGGCATACCCTTTGATCCAGCAGCACCAGTACTAGGTCTGTATCCCAAGGAATCATTAAGGAAGGAAAAGGACCCACATGTGCAAAAATGCTTATAGCAACTCTTTTTGTGGTAGCAAAGAATTGGACAATGAGTGGCATAACAAGTTGTGGTATACAGCAAACTAATTTCAGAAAGGCCTGGAGAGACTTGCGTGAACTGATGCTGAGTGAAATGAGCAGGACCAGGAGATCATTATATACTTCAACAACAATACTATATGATGATCAATTCTGATGGATGTGGCCATCTTCAACAATAAGATGAACCAAATCAGTTCCAATAGAGCAGTAATGAACTGAACCAGCTATACCTAGCAAAAGAACTCTGGGAGATGATTATGAACCACTACATAGAATTCCCAATTCCTCTATTTTTGTCTGCCTGCATTTTTTTATTTCTTTCACAGGCTAATCGTACACTTATTTCAAAGTCCAATTCTTTTTGTACAGCATGTATACATATATTGTATTTAATTTATACTTTAACATATTTAACATGCATTGGTCAAGCTGCCATCTGGGGGCGGAGGTGGAGGGAAGGAGGGGAAAAATTGGAACAAAAGATTTGGCAATTGCCAATTCTGTAAAATTGCCCATACAGATATCTTGTAAATAAAAAGCTATAATTTAAAAAAAAAAGCAATTTGTGGTATATGAAATTAATTGGGATATCACTATTGTATAATGCATGATCAAGAAGCTGATTTTAGAAAGGCCTGGGAATATTTACATGAACAGCTGCTAAGCAAAACAAGCAGAACCAAGGATACATTGTACATAATAACAGAAAGAATGTGTGATGATTAACTATGAAAGACTTTTTTTTCAGTATTTTGGTGATCCAAGACAATCCCAATAGACTTTGGATAGAAAATACAATCTGCATCCAAAAAAAGGACTATAGAGATTGAATGCAAATCAACAGGTTATGTTCAATTCTTTTTTGTTTGTTTGTTTTCTCTTCCATGCTTTTTCCCTTCCCTTGTGATACTTTTCTCAGAATGTGATCCATAAAGCAATGTGTTTTAAAATGAATTAATTGCTTTTTAAAAAGAATAGATTTTGTATCATTTTAAGGGTAATTGATTCATATAGCTTAATTTTTCTCTCTCAGAGAAAATGCTTTTATAAGAGTCTTCAAGCTTTATAGAAGAGCCCTAATTTCCAGCTTAGGTACCTATTTGTTTTTTTGGATTTTTTTTGTTTTTTTTTTCCCCCCAAGGTTATTTTTTTAATTAATTTTTATAATTATAACATTTTCTTTGACAGTACATATACATAGGTAATTTTTTTCAACATTATCCCTAGTACTCCCTTTTGTTCTGAATTTTTCTCCTCCTTCCCTCCACCCCCTCCCCTAGATGGCAGGCATTCCCATACATATTAAGTATCTTATCCTAGGTACAATATATATGTGCAGAACCGAATTTTGTTGTTGTTGTTGTTGCAAAGGAAGGATTGTATTCGCAAGGTAAAAATAATCTGGGAAGAGAAACAAAACAAAACAAAACAAAACAACCAAAAAACAATGCTAACAGTTTACACTCATTTCCCCAGTGTTCCTTTTCTGGGTGTAGCTGATTCTGTCCATCATTGATCAATTGTAATTGGATTAGCTCTTCTCTATGTTGAAGATATCCACTTCCATTAGAATACATCCTCATACAGTATCATTGTTGAAGTGTATAATGATCCCCTAGTTCTACTCGTTTCACTCAGCATCAGTTGATATATCTCCAAGCCTCTTTGTATTCCTCCAGTTGGTCATTTCATACAGAACAATAATATTCCATAACATTCATATACCATAATTTACCCAACCATTCTCCAATTGATGGACATCCATTCATTTTCCAGTTTCTAACCTCTACAAAAAGGGCTGCCACAAACATTTTGGCACATACAGGTCCCTTTCCTTTCTTTAGTATTTCCTTGGGATATAAGCCCAGTAGTAGCACTTCTGGGTCAAAGGGTATGCACATTCTGATAACTTTTTGGGCATAATCCCAGATTGCTCTCCAGAATGGTTGCATTCTTTCACAACTCCAACAACAATGCATCAGTGTGCCAGTTTTCTCATAGCTCCTCCAACATTCATCGTTATTAGTTCCTGTCATCTTAGCCAATCTGACAGGTGGATAATGATATCTCAGAGTTGTCTTAATTTGCATTTCTCTGATCAATAGTGATTTGGAACACTCTTTCATGTGAGTAGAAATAGTTTTAATTTCATCATCTGAAAATTGTCTGTTCATATCCTTTGACAATTTATCAATTGGAGAATGGCTAGATTTCTTATAAATTAAAGTCAATTCTCTGTATATTTTGGAGATGAGGCCTTTATCAGAACCTTTAACTGTAAAAATGTTTTCCCAATTTGTTTCTTCCCTTCTAATCTTGTTTGCATTAGTTTTGTTTGTGCAGAAACTTTTTAATTTGGCTGAATCAAAATTTTCTATTTTGTGATCAATAATGGTCTCTAGTTCTCCCTTGGACACAAACTACTTCCTCCTCCACAAGGCTGAGAGGTAAACCATCCCATGTTCCTCCAATTTATTTATGATTTCGTTCTTTATGCCTAAATCTTGGACCCATTTTGATCTTATCTTAGTATGTGGTGTTAAATGTGGGTCCATGCCTAGTTTCTGCCATACTAATTTCCAGTTTTCCCAGCAGTTTTTGTCAAATAATGAATACTTATCCCAAAAGTTGGGATCTTTGGGTTTATCAAACACTAGATTGCTATTTTTATTCACTATCTTGCCCTATGAACCTAACCTATGACACTGATCAACTAGTCTATTTCTTAACCAATATACCAAAGAGTTTTGGTGACTTTTGCTTTATAATAATTCTAGATCAGGTACAGTTAGACCACCTTCATTTATTTTTTTTTTCATTACCTCCCTTGAAATTCTCGACCTTTTGTTCTTCCATATGAATTGTGTTGTTATTTTTTCTAGGTCATTACAATAGTTTCTTTGGAGTCTGATTGGTATAGCACTAAATAAATAAATTTGTTTGGGGAGTATTGTCATCTTTATTATATTCGCTCGGCCTATCCAAGAGCACTGAATGTCTTTCCAATTATTTAAATCTGACTTTATTTTTGTGGCAAGTGCTTCGTAATTTTGCTCATATAATTCCCGACTCTCCTTTGGTAGATATATTCCCAAATATGTTATACTATTGACCGTTATTTTGAATGGAATTTCTCTTTGTATCTCTTGCTGTTGGATTGTGTTGGTAATGTATAAAAATGCTGAGGATTTATGTGGATTTATTTTGTATCCTGCAACTTTGCTAAAACTCTAAATTATTACTAATAGCTTTTTAGCAGACTCTTTGGGGTTCTCTAAGTATACCATCATGTCATCTGCAAAGAGTGATAATTTGATTTCCTCTTTTCCTACTCTAATTCCTTGAATCTCTTTCTTGGCTCTTATTGACGAGGCTAGAGTTTCTAGTACTATATTGAATAGTAATGGTGATAGTGGGCAACCTTGTTTCACTCCTGATCGTAAAGGGAAAAGTTCTAGTTTATCGCCATTACATATAATGTTTACTGTAGGTCTTAAATATATACTCCTGATTATTCTAAGGAATAATCCATTTATTCCTATAATCTCAAGCGTTTTTAGTAGGAATGGATATTGGATTGTATCAAATGCTTTTTCTGCATCTATTGAGATGATCATATGGTTTTTATTAATTTGATTATTAATATGGTCAATTATACTAATAGTTTTCCTAATATTAAACCAGCCCTGCATTCCTGATGGTCCTTGAACTTGGCCACTATATTTCTTGGCGTTTTGATTTTAGGGTCCCTTTCATTCAGTAGGTGATTGATGAATTTTTTCAATATCTATTTTACCCTCTGTTTCCAAAACGTCTGGGCAGTTCTCTTTGATAATTTCCTCGAAAATGATGTCCAAGCTCTTTTTTTCCTCACATTTTTCACAGAGTCCGATTATTCTCAAATTTTCTCTCCTGGATCTCTTTTCCAGATCTGTTGTCTTTCCAAGAAGGTACTTGACATTCTTTTCAATTGTTTCATTTCTCTGATTTTGCTTGATTACTTCTTGGGTTCTCCTTGAGTCATTCATTTCTACTTGTTCGAGTCTAATTTTCAATCATGTATTTTCTTCACTCACTTTTTTTATATCTTTTTGTAATTTTCCAATTGTGTTTTTATCTTCTATGGCATTTTTTCCCATTTTATCCATTTTATTTTTTAGAGAGCTGATTTCTTTATCCAGGTCACTCATCCTGTTTTCCATGGAGTTGTTTGCCTTTTCTAATTTACTAATTTTGTTTCTCAATGATTTGATCTCTCCATCCACTCTGGATGACTTCCCCAGGATCTCTTTCCAAACTTCACTTTCCTTTTCCCATTTCTCTTCTAGCTCTCTTGTGAGAGCCTTTTTGATTTCCTTTATGATGTTCTTTTGTATTGAGGAGCAGATCATATCCCCCTTAGGGGATTCCTCTGGGGACAGAATGTTTTTAGTCCGCTCAGTATTTGAAGTCTGCTCTCTCTCCATACAGAAGCTGTCAATGGTTAGAGCCCTTTTGAATTTTTTGTTCATTTTGTCAAGAGTGGAAGGGAAGAAAACAAATTGACAAGAGAAACAATTGGTCTGTTTTGGGGGGATGGGATGGGATGGTGTTAATGGGCTTCCTCTACAGACTGGGGGTAGGGCAGCAGAGAGCCACTAACAGAACAGTGATGACTGTGCTGCATCTGTGCTCTTAGGCTCTGAGAATGATGAGTCACTCCAGGTGGGGTTTGGGGGTGGCCGGGTTCTAAGATATGCTAGTTTTCTAGGGTTTTAATCCTCACCTCCGTTGTTTACATCCTCTCCACTGCTACTGGCTTGCTGCCAAGATGAAATATTCACACTGGGGTAAAAGTCTTTTTGCAGAAACTGCAGAGATCGTACCCCTCCCCCTTCTGATCTGAGCTGTGTGAGCTGTCTGTCTTGCTCTAGCAGCCTGCCCTCAGTCTGTGCCCAGTCTGTTCGATCCTCCCCCAAGCAAACACAGACCTTCTCTGTCGAATTTCAAGGATGCCTTCTGTTGGTGATTATTTGTGAATTTCTTTCTGGGTCAAGCATTAACTCTGAGGCTTGTCATGAAGTAAGTCCTGAGAGAAAACACAAAGCTCAAGCAGCTGTCTGCCTCCACGCCGCCATCTTGGCCTGAAGTCTCTTAGGTACCTATTTGTAAAATGAACTGGTTGGAATAATATTTTATTCAATTTTCTTAATAAATAAAGTTTCTTTCTATGTTCCATTTAAACATGCACAGAAATTTCATCTTACATTTTACAATGTAATTCAAGTCTTTATGGTTATTGCATAGTTGAAATTGCTAAAATTCCCAAATCACATATGAAGCTCTGTTTTTCAATACACTTAGGTTTCAATCAAATTAAAGTTTATTTTCCTAATATTTTTAAAAATCAAAAATGTTCTTCTACAATTAAATATTTTATCTTTAAATTATACCTTATTTTTTTCACAATTTCTTTTTTCTTTTTTCTGAGGCTGGGGTTAAGTGACTTGCCCAGGTTTACACAGCTAGGAAGTGTTAAGTGTCTGAGACCAGACTTGTACTCCGGTCCTCCTGAATTCAGGGCTGGTGCTCTATACACTGAGCCACCTAGCTGCCCCTACCTTAATTTTTTATATTAATTTTATAATTACAATTTTTTGACAGTATACATGCATGAGTATTTTTTTACAACATTATCCCTTGTATTCATTTTTCCAAATATTCACCTCCCTCCTTCTACTCCCTGCCCTAGATGACAGGCAATCCCATACATATTACATGTGTTACAGTATAACCTAAATACAATATATGTGTGTAAATCCAATTTTCTTGTTGCACAGTAAGAATTGGATTCCGAAGGTATAAGTAACCTGGGTAGATAGACAGTAGTGCTAACAATTTACATTCAATTCCCAGTGTTTCTTCTCTGGGTGTAGCTGTTTCTGTCCATCACTGATCAACTGAGTGAATTGGATCTTCTTTATGTTGAAGATAACCACTTCAATCAGAATATATCTTCATACAGTATTGTTGTTGAAGTGTACAGTGATCTCCTGGTTCTGCTCATTTCACTCAGCATCAGTTCATGTAAGTCTCTCCAAACCTTTCTGAATTCATCCTGCTGGTCATTTCTTACAGAGCAATAATATTCCATAACATTCATATACCATAATTTACCCAACCATTCTCCAATTGATGGGCATCCATTCATTTTCCAGTTTCTAGCCACTACAAAAAGAGCTGCCATGAACATTTTGGCACATACAGGTCCCTTTCCCTTCTTTAGTATTTCTTTGGGATATAAGCCCAGTAGTAGCACTGCTGGGTCAAAGGGTATGCACAGTTTGATAACTTTTTGGCCATAGTTCCAAATTGCTCTCCAGAATGGCTGGATTCTTTTAGAACTCCACCAACAATGCATCAGTGCCCCAGTTTTCCCACATCCCCTCCAACATTCATCACTATTAGTTCCTGTCATCTTAGCCAATCTGACAGGTGTGTAGTGATATCTCAGAGTTGTCTTAATTTGCATTTCTCTGATCAATAGTGATTTGGAACACTCTTTCATATGAGTGGAAATAGTTTCAATTTCGTCCTCTGAAAGTTATCTGTTCATATCCTTTGACCATTTATCAATTGGAGAATGGTTTGATTTCTTATAAATTAGAGTCAGTTCTCTATATATTTTGGAAATGAGACCTTTATCAGAACCTTTAACTGTAAAAATCTTTCCCATAAATTATATCTTATATCCAAATTTAATTTTTTCTTCCACTTGCATTGCTAAACTTCTGAATAAATATTTGAATAACATTTAGAATAGTTTTCCTCTTTTTTTATATCTCTTATAATGTCTAAACTTCTTCGAGTCACCTCCAAAATCAGGATTTTCCAGAATCCCTAAATACTATTGTTTTGCTTCAAAATGTATTTGTATTTGGTTATAAAAGCATGTTTGCTAATCCTAAAGGAATAAAAACATGCACTTCATTTTTGTTTATTTTTCCAGTTGTTAGAGCAACGAATAAACACAATCAGTGCTTAATATGTATCTTGCTTTAATATTTACTTTTAGTTTTTGTTTCTTTTTAAAAATGGCACAGATTGAACTTTCAAATTAATATTAATACAGACAACTTTTACTGACAACTTTTTCTTTTTAAATGTATCTGCAAAATTGGCATTTGAAAAGTTTTAACACCTTATAAATTCTGCAGTAATAAAAAATAAATATTTGCTCATTTTAACGATTACCAGAAATTATTTTATAAAGAAAACACTATAAATCTTTATGCAAATTTTATTTAATCAATTATAAATAACATTCATCTGGTAACTATTTTTAAAAATCAAATATGCCCTTTAATAAAGAAAAATGATAGTGGTACCAAAAGAAATGTTGGATATCATATATTATGCAGCATTAATACAGGTGACATTAATCAAAACCAAGGAGAATCCTTTAAATAAATTTGAATTTTTTGTAAAATTTGAATTTATATCTTTACTTTACATATACTATTTTTTCTCCTATTAAAACTTACTTGAATGTCACTTTGATAAAATCCATTTGTCCCTAATACACAGTTCTAATAAATGTGATCTTTATTCTATCACAAAAGTCTTTAAGAGGGAGAAGAGGACAAGACACACATAGTGTGTTACCACTCAATCTTCTTCCAACTGCCAAAGTAGTATTTTAAAAGTAATGTCTTCAGAATTTGAAATTAGAGATGAAATCAAATAGTTCTTTAAGTTTATGATGCACAGGGATTATCATAGATTTTTATGAAAGCATCTGCTTACATGAAAACATTGAAAAAATTATTGAATACAAAATTGAATACAAAAACATCAAACTATTGAAATATAGTTTCAGCTTTAAATGTTCAACCTATGTAATTAAATGCCATAGAAGGTCAGTATAAGAAATAGTATAGTTGGAATAAAGCAATCTAGATAACTTCATGTCCAAATGTTGTCTGTTGCCATTGAAGCTATTATAGCAAGGGCAATCATATTTCATATTAAAGAATGTAAGCAACATGCATTAGTTAAGACTTATTTTTTTAAGTTTATAATAGTGAAATTCACTTATAATTTTTGAAATTTCTTGTTTTTCTTTAACAATAAAAGTTTTAGTATTGTTTGATGTGTGGTGGCAGATACAAAGAACCATAGAATGTTATAAAGGAAGATGATTATATTCCTTAACAATAAATTTTATAATCTAAGAACATGCATATTTTGAGTTTAAATATGTGGTAAACAAACTAAGAAATGATGGGATATAAAGACTAATGTAGTTGATTCTTGAGATAATCCAAAATGACAACTTTGGTAAGCAAAAAGTAAAGGAATACTTGGGAGATTTTTTCCAGATTAATTTGGAAAACTAACCATTTGAACAAATTAGTAATGCTATTTCTTATTGCCATTGGACAGATAATAAAACAAATTACAAAAAGTTTTTTTTATTTGCCTCTCCTAGGAGAAATGGTGTTTCTACATAGTTGCTGACTTCTAGGTTGTTGTCTTCTATAATGAGAATTCCTATTTTTACAAAATTAACTTCCTGTTTTTGTGTATTTGTTGAGCATTAAATAAAGATCTAATAGTAATACCCCCAGTAGATAAATGGCCATTTAATGGTGATCTATAAGATGTATGGACAGCTAGGTGGTGCAGTGGATAAGGTACCAGGACTGAAGTTAGAAAAATCTGAATTTTTTATTAATTAATAATTTTTATTTTATATATATATATATATATATATATATATATATATATATATATTTTTTATAATATTATCCCTTGTATTCATTTTTCCAAATTATCCCGCCCTCCCTCTATTCCCTCCCCCCGATGAGAGGCAATCCCATACATTTTACATGTGTTACAATATAGTCTAGATACAATACATGTGTGTAAATACCATATTCTTGTTGCACAAAAAGCATTAGATTCAGAAGGTACATGTAACCTGGGCAGACAGATATTAGTGCTAACAATTTACATTCACTTCCCAGTGTTTCTTCTCTGGGTGTAGCTACCTCTGTCCATCATTGATCAACTGGAAGTGAGTTGGTTTTTCTTTATGTTGAAGATTTCCACTTCCATCAGAATACATCCTCATACAGTATTGTTGTTGAAGTGTACATTGATCTTCTGGTTCTGCTCATTTCACTCAGCATCAATTGATTTAAGTCTCTCCAGGCCTCTCTGTATTCCTCCTGCTGGTCATTTCTTACAAAGCAATAATATTCCATAACCTTCATATACCATAATTTACCCAACCATTCTCCAACTGATGGACATCCATTCATCTTCCAGTTTCTAACTACTACAAAAAGAGCTGCCACAAACATTTTGGCACATATATGTCTCTTTCCGCTCTTTAGTATTTCTTTGGGATATAGGCCCAGTAGTAGCGCTGCTGGGTCAAAGGGTATGCACAGTTTGATAACTTTTTGGGCATAATTCCAGATTGCTCTCCAGAATGGCTGGATTCTTTCGCAACTCCACCAGCAATGTATTAGTGTCCCAGTTTCCCCACATCCTCTCCAACATTCAACATTATTTGTTACTGTCATCTTAGCCAATCTGACAGGTGTGTAGTGGTATCTCAGAGTTGTAGTTGTCTTAATTTGCATTTCTCTGATCAATAGTGATTTGGAACACTCTTTTATGTGAGTGGATATAGTTTCAATTTCTTCCTCTGAGAATTGTCTGTTCATATCCTTTGACCATGTATCAATTGGAGAATGGTTCGTTTTCTTATAAATTAGGGTCAGTTCTCTATATATTTTGGAAATGAGACCTTTGTCAGAACCTTTGTTTTTAAAAATATTTTCCCAATTTGTTACTTCCCTTCTAATCTTGTTTGCATTAGTATTATTTGTACAGAAACTTTTTAGTTTGATGTAATCAAAATCTTCTATTTTGTGATCAATAATGATCTCTAGTTCTCCTCTGATCAAAAATTCCTTCCTCCTCCACAAGACTGAGAGGTAGATTATCCTCTGTTCCTCTAATCTATTTATTATCTCCCTCTTTATGCCTAAATCATGGACCCATTTTGATCTTATCTTGGTATATGGCGTTAAGTGTGGATCCATATCTAATTTCTGCCATACTAATTTCCAGTTTTCCCAACAGTTTTTTTCCGAATAATGAATTTTTATCCCTAATGTTGGTATCTTTGAGTTTGTCAAAGATTAGGTTGCTATATATGTACCATTTTTTGTCCTTTGTATCTAATCTGTTCCACTGATCTACCGGTCTATTTCTTAGCCAATACCAAATGGTTTTGGTGACTGCTGCTATATAATATAGCTTTAGATCAGGTACACTTAGACCACCTTCCTCTGACTTTTTTTTCATTAGTTCCCTTGCAATTCTCGAACTTTTATTCTTCCATATGAATTTTGTTGTTATTTTTTCTAGGTCATTGAAATAGTTTCTTGGGAGTCTGATTGGTATAGCACTAAATAAATAGATTAGTTTGGGGAGTATTGTCATCTTTATTATATTTGCTCGGCCTATCCAAGAGCACTGAATGTCTTTCCAATTATTTAAATCTGACTTTATTTTTGTGGCAAGTGTTTTACAATTTTTCTCATATAATTCCTGACTTTTCTTTGGTAGATGGATTCCCAAATACTTTATACTCTCAACATTTGTTTGGAATGGAATTTCTCTTTGTAACTCTTGCTGTTGTATTTTGTTAGTGATATATAAAAATGCCGAGGATTTATGTGGATTTATTTTGTATCCTGCCACTTTGCTGAAATTTTGAATTATTTCTAGTAGCTTTTTAGCAGAGTCTTTGGGGTCCTCTAAGTATACCATCATGTCATCTGCAAAAAGTGATAGTTTGATTTCCTCATTTCCTACTCTAATTCCTTGAATCTCTTTCTCGGCTCTTATTGCCGAGGCTAGCGTTTCTAGTACTATATTGAATAGTAATGGTGATAGTGGGCAAACTTGTTTCACTCCTGATCTTACTGGGAAAGGTTGCAGTTTATTTCTATTGCATATTATGCTTACTGAGGGTCTTAAATATATGCTCCTGATTATTCTAAGGAATAGTCCATTTATTCCTATACTCTCAAGAGTTTTTAGTAGGAATGGATGTTGGATTTTGTCAAATGCTTTTTTCTGCATCTATTGAGATGATCATATGGTTCTTATTAATTTGATTATTAATATGGTCAATTATACTAATAGTTTTCCTAATATTAAACCAGCCCTGCATTCCTGGAATAAATCCTACTTGATCATAGTGTATTATCCTGGGGATGATTTTCTGAAGTCTTTTTGCTAATATCTTATTTAAGATTTTAGCATCAATATTCATTAAGGAAATTGGTCTATAATTTTCTTTCTCAGTTTTCGATCGACCTGGTTTAGGTATCAGTACCATGTCTGTGTCATAAAAGGAGTTTGGTAGGACTCCTTCATCCCCTATTTTTTCAAATAGTTTATATAACATTGGGGCTAATTGTTCTTTAAATGTTTGGTAGAATTCACATGTGAATCCATCTGGCCCTGGGGATTTTTTCCTGGGGAGTTGATTAATAGCTTGTTCTATTTCTTTTTCTGAAATGGGACTATTTAAGCAATTTATCTCCTCCTCTGTTAATCTAGGGAGCCTATATTTTTGGAGGAAATCATCCATTTCACTTAAGTTATCAAATTTATTGGCATAAAGTTGGGCAAAGTAACTCCTTATTATTTCTCTAATTTCCTCTTCATTGGTGGAAAGATCCCCCTTTTCATTTGTAAGACTATCAATTTGATTTTCCTCTTTCTTTTTTTTGATCAAATTTACCAAAGGTTTATCTATTTTATTGGCTTTTTCATAAAACCAACTCTTGGTTTTATTTATTAATTCAATAGTTTTTTTTTACTTTCAATATTATTGATTTCTCCTTTTAATTTTTGTATTTCAAGTTTAATTTTTGGTTGGGGGTTTATAATTTGGTCTTTTTCTAGCTTTTTAAGTTGTAATCCCAATTCGTTAAACTTCTTTTCTCTATTTTCTTCAAATAAGCCTCTAAAGATATAAAATTTCCCCTTATTACTGCTTTAGCTGCATCCCAAAGATTTTGCTATGATGTCTCATCATTGTCATTATCTTGGGTGAAATTGTTAATTGTTTCTATAATTTGCTCTTTCACCCAGTCATTCTTTAAGATGAGATTATTCAATTCCCAATTACTTTTTGGTCTATTTACCCCTAACTTTATACTGAATGTAGCTTTTATTGCATTGTGATCTGAGAAGAAGGCATTTATTATTTCTGCCTTCCTACATTTAATTTTGAGATCTTTATGTCCTAATATATGGTCTATTTTTGTATAGGATCTATGAACTGCTGAGAAGAAAGTATATTCCTTTCTATTGCCATTCAGTTTTCTCCAAAGGTCTATCATACCTAGTTTTTCTAATGTTCTATTGACTTTTTTAATTTCTTTCTTGTTTGTTTTGTGGTTTGATTTGTCTAAATCTGAGAGTGCAAGGTTGAGATCTCCCACTATTATGGTTTTACTGTCTATTTCTTCTTGCAATTCTCTTAACTTTTCCTTTAGAAAGTTAGATGCTATACCACTTGGTGCATATATGTTTAGTATTGATATGGCTTCATTATTTATGCTACCTTTAAGCAGGATATAGTTTCCTTCCTTATCTTTTTTTTTATTATATATATATATATATATATATATATATATATATATATATATATATATATATATATATATATATTTTATAATATTATCCCTTGTATTCATTTTTGTGTTACAATATTGTCTAGGTACAATACATGTGTGTGAATATCATTTTCTTGTTGCACAATAAACATTAGAATCCGAAGGTACATGCAACCTGGGCAGACAGATATTAGTGCTAACAATTTACATTCCCCTCCCAGTGTTTCTTCTCTGGGTGTAGCTACCTCTGTCCATCATTGATCAACTGGAAGTGAGTTGGATCTTCTTTATGTTGAAGATTTCCACTTCCATCAGAATACATCTTCATACAGTATTGTTGTTGAAGTGTACAGTGATCTTCTGGTTCTGCTCATTTCACTCAGCATCAGTTGATTTAAGTCTCTCCAGGCCTCTCTATATTCCTCCTGCTGGTCATTTCTTACAGAGCAATAATATTCCATAACCTTCATATACCACAATTTACCCAACCATTCTCCAACTGATGGACATCCATTCATCTTCCAGTTTCTAGCTACAACAAAAAGAGCTGCCACAAACATTTTGGCACATATATGTTTCTTTCCGCTCTTTAGTATTTCTTTGGGATATAATCCCAGTAGTAGCGCTGCTGGGTCAAAGGGTATGCACAGTTTGATAACTTTTTGCGCATAATTCCAGATTGCTCTCCAGAATGGCTGGATTCTTTCACAACTCCACCAGCAATGTATTAGTGTCCCAATTTCCCCACATCTCCTCCAACATTTGTCATTATTTGTTCCTGTCATCTTAGCCAATCTGACAGGTGTGTAGTGGTATCTCAGAGTGGTCTTAATTTGCATTTCTCTGATCAGTAGTGATTTGGAACACTCTTTCATGTGAGTGGATATAGTTTCAATTTCTTCCTCTGAGAATTGTCTGTTCATATCCTTTGACCATTTATCAATTGGAGAATGGTTCGGTTTCTTATGAATTGTGGTCAGTTCTCTATATATTTTGGAAATGAGACCTTTGTCAGAACCTTTGTTTTTAAAAATATTTTCCCAATTTGTTACTTCCCTTCTAATCTTGTTTGCATTAGTATTATTTGTACAGAAACTTTTTAGTTTGATGTAATCAAAATCTTCTATTTTGTGATCAATAATGATCTCTAGTTCTCCTCTGGTCATAAATTCCTTCCTCCTCCACAAGTCTGAGAGGTAGATTATCCTCTGTTCCTCTAATCTATTTATTATCTCCCTCTTTATGCCTAAATCATGGACCCATTTTGATCTTATCTTGGTATATGGTGTTAAGTGTGGATCCATATCTAATTTCTGCCATACTAATTTCCAGTTTTCCCAACAGTTTTTTTCGAATAATGACTTTTTATCCCTAATGTTGGAATCTTTGGGTTTGTCAAAGATTAGATTGCTATACATGTACCCTTTTTTGTCCTTTGTATCTAATCTGTTCCACTGATCTACCGGTCTATTTCTTAGCCAATACCAAATGGTTTTGGTGACTGCTGCTATATAATATAGCTTTAGATCAGGTACACTTAGACCACCTTCCTCTGACTTTTTTTTCATTAGTTCCCTTGCAATTCTCGACCTTTTATTCTTCCATATGAATTTTGTTGTTATTTTTTCTAGGTCATTAAAATAGTTTCTTGGGAGTCTGATTGGTATAGCACTAAATAAATAGATTAGTTTGGGGAGTATTGTCATCTTTATTATATTCGCTCGGCCTATCCAAGAGCACTGAATGTCTTTCCAATTATTTAAATCTGATTTTATTTTTGTGGCAAGTGTTTTGTAATTTTTCTCATATAATTCCTGACTTTTATTTGGTAGATGGATTCCCAAATATTTTATACTCTCAACATTTGTTTGGAATGGAATTTCTCTTTGTATCTCTTGCTGTTGCATTTTGTTAGTGATATATAAAAATGCCGAGGATTTATGTGGATTTATTTTGTATCCTGACACTTTGCTGAAATTTTGAATTATTTCTAGTAGCTTTTTAGCAGAGTCTTTGGGGTTCTCTAAGTATACCATCATGTCATCTGCAAAAAGTGATAGTTTGATTTCCTCATTTCCTACTCTAATTCCTTGAATCTCTTTCTCGGCTCTTATTGCCGAGGCTAGTGTTTCTAGTACTATATTGAATAGTAATGGTGATAGTGGGCAACCTTGTTTCACTCCTGATCTTACTGGGAAAGGTTGCAGTTTATTTCTATTGCATATTATGCTTATTGAAGGTCTTAAATATATACTCCTGATTATTCTAAGGAATAATCCATTTATTCCTATACTCTCAAGAGTTTTTAGTAGGAATGGATTTTGGATTTTGTCAAATGCTTTTTCTGCATCTATTGAGATGATCATATGGTTCTTATTAATTTGATTATTAATATGGTCAATTATATTAATAGTTTTCCTAATATTAAACCAGCCCTGCATTCCTGGAATAAATCCTACTTGATCATAGTGTATTATCTTGGAGATGATTTTCTGAAGTCTTTTTGCTAATATCTTATTTAAGATTTTAGCATCAATATTCATTAAGGAGATTGGTCTATAATTTTCTTTCTCAGTTTTCGATCTACCAGGTTTAGGTATCAGTACCATGTCTGTGTCATAAAAGGAATTTGGTAGGACTCCTTCATCCCCTATTTTTTCAAATAATTTATATAAGATTGGGGCTAATTGTTCTTTAAATGTTTGGTAGAATTCACATGTGAATCCATCTGGCCCTGGGGATTTTTTCCTGGGGAGGTGATTAATAGCTTGTTCTATTTCTTTTTCTGAAATGGGACTATTTAAGCAATTTATCTCCTCCTCTGTTAATCTAGGGAGCCTATATTTTTGGAGGAAGTCATCCATTTCACTTAAGTTATCAAATTTATTGGCATAAAGTTGGGCAAAGTAACTCCTTATTATTTCTCTAATTTCCTCTTCATTGCTGGAAAGATCCCCCTTTTCATTTGTAAGACTATCAATTTGATTTTCCTCTTTCTTTTTTTTGATCAAATTTACCAAAGGTTTATCTATTTTATTGGCTTTTTCATAAAACCAACTCTTGGTTTTATTTATTAATTCAATAGTTTTTTTACTTTCAATTTTATTGATTTCTCCTTTTAATTTTTGTATTTTGAGTTTAATTTTTGGTTGGGGGTTTATAATTTGGTCTTTTTCTAGCATTTTAAGTTTTAAGCCCAATTCGTTAATCTTCTCTTTCTCTATTTTCTTCAAATAAGCCTCTAAAGATACAAAATTTCCCCTTATTACTGCTTTAGCTGCATCCCAAAGATTTTGATAGGATGTCTCATCATTGTCATTATCTTGGGTGAAATTGTTAATTGTTTCTATAATTTGCTCTTTCACCCAGTCATTCTTTAAGATGAGATTATTCAGTTCCCAATTACTTTTTGGTCTATTTACCCCTAACTTTTTACTGAATGTAGCTTTTATTGCATTGTGATCTGAGAAGAAGGCATTTATTATTTCTGCCTTCCTACATTTAATTTTGAGATCTTTATGTCCTAATATATGGTCAATTTTTGTATAGGATCCATGAACTGCTGAGAAGAAAGTATATTCCTTCCTATTGCCATTCAGTTTTCTCCAAAGGTCTATCATACCTAGTTTTTCTAATGTTCTATTTACTTTTTTAATTTCTTTCTTGTTTGTTTTGTGGTTTGATTTGTCTAAATCTGAGAGTGCAAGGTTGAGATCTCCCACTATTATAGTTTTACTGTCTATTTCTTCTTGCAGTTCTCTTAACTTTTCCTTTAGGAAGTTAGATGCTATACCACTTGGTGCATATATGTTTAGTATTGATATGGCTTCATTATTTATGCTACCTTTCAGCAGGATATAGTTTCCTTCCTTATCTTTTTTAACAAGATCTACTTCTGCTTTTGCTTGATCTGAGATAAGGATAGCTACCCCTGCTTTTTTGGCTTTACCTGAAGCATAATAGGCTCTGTTCCAACCTTTTACCTTTACTCTGTATGTATCTCCCTGCTTTAAGTGTGTTTCCTGTAGGCAATATATTGTAAGGTTCTGCTTTTTGATCCAATCTGCTATCCGTCTCCGTTTGATGGCATCGTTCATCCCATTTACATTTACAGTTAAAATTACTAATTCTGTATTTCCTGCCATCGTATTATCCCCAGATTATGCTTTTTTCCCTTCACCCCCCCTGATCCCCCTCCCCGATATTTAATTTACAGACCCCCCTTGTGACGCGCAACCCTCCCTCTTTTTTTTTTTTTTTTTTTTTTTTTAGGATCCCTCCCCCCTCCCTCCAAGTCCCTTCACTTATTCTCCTTTTCCTTTTTCCCTTTTCCTCTCCCCACTTTTAATGAGGTGAGAGAAAATTCTCTGAAAAACAAATATGTTAATTATTTACTCTTTGAGCCTCTCCTGATGAGAGTAAGATTCACACAATGATTCTCCCCCTCACTAAGTTCCCTCAGATATGGTGTATTTTCTATGCCTCTTCCTGGGATGTAGTTTCCCTCTTTTTATCATTCCTTCCCCTTTTTCTGAACCGACCTCCTTCCCTTTACTACACCCCCCTTTTTTTCTTTTATATCAGTAAAATCAAATTATCCTTGAGTATTTTTTATATACCCACAACAGAGTTACAGTTCTCAAGGGTTCTGTGTACCTTTTTCTGTTTCTCTTCAGTCTTGTGGATGTAGATCAAATTTTTTTGTTTAAGTCTGGTTTTTTTCTTAGAAACATATAGAATTCCTCTGTTTCATTGAATGACCATCTTCTTCCATGGATAAAGATGCTAAGCTTAGCTGGGTAGTTCATTCTTGGTTGCAGTCCTTGATCTTTTGCCTTACGGAATATTAGGTTCCAGGCCCTTCTATCTTTTAACGTGGAGGCAGCCAGATCTTGGGTGACCCTTATTGTGGCACCTTGGTATTTAAATTGTTTTTTTCTAGCTGCTTGCAGGATTTTCTCCTTTGTGTGGTAATTCTGCAGCTTAGCCACTATATTCCGTGGTGTTCTTTTTTTTAGGGTCTATTTCAGAAGGAGTTCGATGAATTCTTTCCAAATCTACTTTCCCTTCTGTTTCTATTATCTCTGGACAGTTCTCTTTGATAATTTCCTGTAAAATAGAATCTAGGCTCTTTTTTTGGTCATAGTTTTCTGGAAGTCCAATGATCCACAGATTATCTCTCCTAGATCTATTTTCCAGGTCTATAGATTTTCCCAGTAAATATTTGACGTTGTTCTCCAGCTTCTCATTTTTTTTGTTTTGTTTGACTGATTCTTGGGTTCTCTGTGAATCATTCATTTCTATTTGTTCCATCCTGACTTTTAAGGAGTTATTTTCTTCTTTCACAGTTTTTAGTTCTTTTTGTAAATGCCCAATTTCGTTTTTAAATGAATTATTTTGCTCTATTGAATTTTTTTCCATTTCCCTAATTTTTTTTTGAGAATTATTTTCTTTTTCCAATTCAGAAATTCTATTTTCTTGAGACTTTTTTATCTTTTCCAATTCATTAATCCTACTTTCCTGCGTTTTTTTAACCTTTTCTAATTCATAAATTTTGTTTCCCTGCATCTCCTGTGAATTCTTTTTTTTTTCCAACTCCAATTTCAGGACGTTGTTATTCTCTATCACAGCTTCCCTTTCCTTTCCCCATTTTTCTTCAAACTCCATTAATTTTTTAATAGTGTCTTCTAGGAGAGAGTTATGTGATGGGGGGCAGGAATCGTTCCCCTTTAGGTTATTATCTGATGTCTCTCTGCTGTTAACTTCCTCGGGGTTGGATACCCGCTCTTTCAATGTGTAGAAGGAATCTATGGTTTTTTTGGATTTTTTGCTCATATTTAAAAAATCTTTTGGGGTCTGTCCCTGGGGTAGGAAATTATTTATTTACTTCTTTACCAGCTTCCTCCCAGACCGGATGGATGCAGCGGCTCCTGGGCCTGAGCTAAGATATAGCTCTGGGAGAGAGTTCCCCTCCCCCTCCCTGGAGGTGCCTCAGAGGTGATTAGCACTGCTGTGCCCCGAGGGCGCTGAACAGTAAAGGCAGCACAAAGCCCAGCCTATGGGTCCTGGTGGGGCGTGGATGTCTGCAGCAGGTGATGTGAAAAGCCCCTGTGCTCAAACTGGAAGTGTCTGCCAGAAACCGCAGTCCCTAGTTCAAAGGTTCCACTTCTCTGGGACTTCCTGGAGCTGAGTTCCACTCCCTCCAGCTAAGGTAGGCAGTGTGTCTTGCCTTGGGCCGTATCCACCCACTTGTCAATCTCTTAACTATTCTCAGGTGGGAGCTGAGGCCACACCCCCTGGTGCCGAGATCTGCTGAGTCACCCCCAGGATCCGGGGAAAATCTAATCTATCTGAATTTTTAAAATGTTTAGATTTCCCTTCTGAACTTCTAAATAATTAACAGAGAAGAGCTAATAGCCTGTGCCAGATTCCTTTATCTCAGTGGATTCTCTGATCCCAGAGCCCTTCCCAGCGTGATCGGCAGAGTATGCTAGCACCCAGCCGTCTGTGCTGGCCTCTCTTCTTCCTCCCCTGGGAACTGGCCTTTTCTGTTGAAACTCCAGATTCTCTTCAGCTGGTAAGTCGTGCTTCCAGTCCTTGTGGTATCTATCAGTACTGGGCTTATTCTAAGGCTTAATTTATCTAATTGGTTGTGAGGGAGTGAGGACGTTCACAGAGTTGTGTTTTTCTTCTCCGCCATCTTGGCTCCGCCCCAGAAAGATCTGAATTTAAAGTTGACATCAGATTCGTCCACCTGTGTGACCCTGGGAAAGTCACTTAGCTTTCTTTATTACAGTTTCCTCACTTGAAAAATAAGGTGGGGCAAGGAAATGACACACCAATCCAGTATCTGCCAAGAAAACCCAAAATGGGCTCACAAAGAGTTGGACACAATTAAAATGATCTGAAAAAAGCAACAATAAATTATATGATCTTTAACACCCCATTCTTCCTTTTTCTATTTCTATTTTTCCCACAGCATCACTGCAGATATAAGAAGAAGAATTTATATTTTTAGTTTTTAAAAGGATCACATGAATATATCTTTCTTATCCACACCAGAACTTGCAAAGTTTGATATAATATAATTATTATCCTTATTTTACAAAGCAGGAAAATGAGGCAAGCAGGAGTTTAGGAAGTTTCTCAGGGTCACAGGACTAATAACGATATGAGGCTGGATATGAGTTCTGGTTATTTCTAGCTCTAAATCTATTATGCTGTCCATTGTGACTATCAAGATAAGAGGAATGGCATGGGACTGCAAACAATTTTTTCTTTATTTCATGTGTTTTTATGGTCAAAACTTGTCATCTGTGCCTGATGTGTCCAGTAGTACTAAGCTTCTTGTACTTTTAAAACTATATCTCAGAAAACATGCACAATTTCTTACTAGGATTATACTAGTAGACTTTTCAGATATTACCCTCCATTGGCATCAATTAAAAACAAAACAAAACAAAACAACAACAAAAAAAAAAAAAAACAAACAAACAAACAAACAAAAAAAAAAAAACCAGGGTCATCTCTGTTTGTCATTTCCCTTTCTTTGTCTACTCTGACTATTATATTGCCTAGAGCATACTATGTGTATAATAAAGTTAATACAGTTTTACTTTTCCATCTTCAACTCTGTTTAGATTTAATTCCACAAGATTAGAAAAACAAAACAACAAAAACAAAAACAAAAACAAAAAACAAAAAACTGATCACTTCTAACTTTATCAGCATGCTGCTAACTCAGCTTTGAATATTCAACACCTTTCCATTTGTTTTGCTTAGCTTTTCCCTTCTATGTTTGGAAGGTTGGAGGGCAGAAATTTAATTTCCAGCTCAGAACACTTGCTTAGCTTTCATTAGATTATAAACTTGTTGAGGGCATGGATGTTCTTTTTTTTTCCCCTTATTTCTATCCTCAGAAGTTTGTTCAGTGCCTGGAATATAATGTTTATTTTAAAATCATTTCTTGAATTGAAATTAATTAATAAATATTTATTGTCTGATTAATTTGGTTTGAGAAGGTTTTTTAAAAATATTCAGAGGAGGTTTCCATTATTTCTCCCATGGAGATGGGATACATCTCCTGATCTGTTTTTTGGAATCAACAAAAGATAATTTTGTAATATTGTTTATATTTTTCACCAACTCTTACACTCAATTCATCTTCTCCTTCTTGACATATTTGTGCAACTCCTTAACTTTTATTTCATTAAATATTTTCACATTAATTAGCCATCTATAACAATGTTTACTGTTGCTGTTGATACTATATACAAACAATTATAATTATACACCATTAATTATATAACTTTTAAAAGAACTGCAAAATCCTTTATATACATTATTTCATTTGATATTCTTGTAATACCTTTGTAAGTAAGATGATACAAAATTCACATTTTATGGATGGAAATCTAATGCTTGAAAATTTTGTGTGTCCAAACTCTCACAATTAATTAGTATTAAATGTGAAATTTGAATTCAAATATTCCTTACTATTCATACATCTCTCTAGTACAATAAGCTGCAATGGTACATCAGTATGGGTCTGCTGGTGCCCTAGTTTGGGTACTCTTTTGTCTTTGTTGACAACCTCTCCCTGAATGTTGGTGTGCTCTGGGAATGCTGTGGTCCTTATCCAACATAGTTTCCAGTGTCTGAGGACTTTAATGCCTTTGTCCCCATGAGATCCGGGCTGTACAAATGACTCACTGTGCCTTATTTCTGCATGCCCTAGTGAATTAATAGCAGGTGTCAGACAATCTGTATTTACATCTTGACTTTGACAGAATCTGACTACATAAACCAAAGTACACTATTTAATCTCTAAATAATCCGTATAATTTTCTGGCTTTATGTTGCATAACAATTGCAAAACCAAGTCTGGAATTCATAGATTTGTATCAAAACAAAAAATGATATATTGGTACAAGGTGTTAGAATATTGAAATGAAAGTTTCAGTGGATGCCAGACTTTTCACAAATACCACAGTTGAAAGAAAATCTACTTTATAATTTAGCACTCAGAAAAGATAAAGACTTTCAGTCCACTGTTACCAGCAATGACAGTGAAAAAAACATAGTTGAGACACAAAGAAGGGTATCTTTGTGGAGGAAGTAGTCTTCTGAATAACATGACTATCTGATATGTACCTCTAGTATCCAGACAATTCAGACACTTACTACTAAGGCAAGTTCTACTAGTCAGGTCTGGCTTCAAAGTATGACAACTATTGGCCTTGGGCTAGTTTTTGATGTTAAAAGGGAGGATTCTTATTATTTTTTTTTCCTAATCTGCCAGTTTTTTTATTGACATTAAAAGGGTAGAGTATGGCTTTTGAATGTCTTTTATAAGTATAGGGACAACAAAGCATAGTGTTTAATACATAGAATATCCTAAATATTAGTGTAGTTTTAAGCTTTTAAACCTTTATCTGAAATGGAAATTTATTCCAATATACTTATTAAGGTCCAAAAGGCAAGAATATGTTACTCCTTTCCCTACTTATCACAAAATATAAATTATGACACTAAGGAAAGAGAAATAAATAACTAAAAAGCACAAGAAAACAAAGAGACAATTTTAAATGAGAAAATCAAAACAAAATAACCATAAATGTTTTCTTTTAAATATGGAAGAAATGAATCAACCATAGATCTAGAAAAAGAAACTATCAAAATTACCCAAAGTAATATTTTCAGGTAGATAAATAGCATCAGAAAAACTAGACCTTACTTATCAAGAACGAAAAAAGTAGGACATCAAGAAAGGAAGGAAGGAATGTCTAGGAATCACTGATTAAACGAAGAACTCCACTAATAGATAGGTTGTCTAAATTTAGACCCACTTGATCATTCATTGTAAATAGGATAGAATGTTTCTAAGTTTTTGGAGGAATGTTTTGTGCCAATTTTTTTTACTATACTATCTTAGCAAGTACCCCCTTATAATAACAAATTAAGTGTAGTTGACTAATTAGTGTTTACTCATAATCATTTAGGGGAAGCACATGAACCTTTTCCTCTTTATGAGCTGTGACATATGTTAGGGATTGCCTTCAAAATATATCTGAGTTAATTATAACCTTGGGAGGATCAAATAAATGATTTGCAAGTGTGAATAGGAATTGAAATAGTACTTCCAGAGCATTTGTTGAACATAGAATAACGGTATCACTATGCATTTTTACAAAATGTTTGCTCATTGACCATTTCCCTAACACTGCTGTTAGTTAGGAAGGTACTTCTTTTGTTATCTCCCCCCCCCAATAAACAAAATTAGCTGATAAGGTGATCATACATGAGAATATATATACTATTTTATTTTAGGTATTTTTGACATTTCTACTGTAAGGAAAGATTTTTTATTATATGGGAGATCATGATTATGCCTTTTCCCCACTGATTATACTTACTTATTTGTGAGGAATTAAAAAAAATTTTCCTAAGTGTGTATACTGTTCTCTTGGTTCTGCTTATTTCAAATAGTAAGATAGTAGAGTATTACAAACATTGGAATGCAATATTTAAAAGATTGAGACTAATAGGCCACAATGCACTCACCTTTCAAAATTCAAGATCCATCATTTATCTATCAAAATTTTAAATAGGAGATAGATATTAAAATATACATATTAAAAAAAACTTTGCAAAGTTTAGAGTTATATCTGTTTTAAGGAAGTTTTGACAACAGTGTCTTTAAAGAAAAAGTCTTAAGGATTTAAAATAACCAAATTAAATCAGTTATTAAAATAATATGAAAAATCTTAGCATATTGTATAGGCTAAGTCATTCAAGATTAATAAAGGTCATTTCAGAGAAACAGGTAGCTGAGACATCAGTAACAGTGGGGACCATTAAAAGGAAGGCAAAGCAAGTACAAAGTGAATAATGAAAAGTAAAGTCACAACATTAATAAACAAAAATAATTATTTAATCCTTTTGGCTCTAGTTTGACTTCTAGAAGAAATTATTTATTTCAAACCTTTCACTTAAAGAAAACTACGGAATCAGGATATTACAACAAGACATTTCTTGGAGTGAGTCAGTTTAATTTGGATTGTTAGACATAATATGTGTGTCACACACATATACACACAAACATACACAAATTATATATTTATATATGCATGAAAGTTTATATTCCTTGGTATAGTATGTTTGGGAGCGGGAGGACAAATCTAAGAATTCTAAACTTAAATGAAAGCAACATCAATTTGCCAATAACAAACAAGAGTACTTTTCAAATGAGAATCCCCTCAAAATATGTTACATTAGTAAAATACATTCAACTTTAATGGAGCTAAATAACTTAAAAATGAAAATTTAATATAAAGTTTTAAATATTTTGACAAAAGTAAAAAAAAAATGAGACTAATGACATGAGAAAAAATTTAAGTCAACCTAAAGTATAACAAAATAAAATTATATTATGCTACATTATTGTACATAAATTTAAAGTTCATCAGATATTATATATAGATACATTGTGTGTAATCACATGTGCATACATTTTCAAACATATATTACTATACATTTATTCTTATGCACATATATATATATATATATACATATACGTATATATACGTATATGTATATATATATATATATACATATACGTATATATACGTATATGTATATATATATATATATATAATTTTTCAAATCTGGAATATAATAAAGACAATGTTTTTACATGGGTGAAGAAATTGATAAAAATAACAGTAAAGATAGCTGATTAAAACAGTTAAAATTGATAATTAAAAATTGATAAATGCAACAAAATGGTAACTAAGAAATGGTGAAAAAGCTAGAATACTAAACTAAACTACATATCCTCAAATATATTCTATACTGATTCATACACAAATATATATGTATATACATGTATATTTGTATATGTATACATATTTTGTTGAGTGGTTTTTAAATCATATCTGACTCTTTGTGAGCCCTTTTGGAGTTTTCTTGGAAATGATATTAGCGTGGTTTGGCGTTTTCTTCCCCAGCTCATTTTATACTTGAGGAAACAGGATTAAGTCAACTTTCCATTGTACCACTTAACTTTCTTACCACACACACACACACACACACACACACACACACACACGTATTCATTTGTTCTATTTTTCTATTGGCTATGTATCACACAACAAAACTAATCAATCTCCCAGGCTGTAAAGAAAATAATAAAGCCAAATAAATGAAAGAGATGATTATTTAGAATGTCTTTACATAGAGATTGAGACTAGATCTGAAATTACATTGACTTTGAAAACTTCTGGAAGAAAATATTATTTTCACTGTTGTTTTAATCTTCTTTTCTACTTAAAATTTTAAAGTTTCTTAGAATATTAAAAGGCTAAATGACTTGCCTATGCAAAGTTAGGATTTGAATCTTGGTGTTTCTGATTCTGAGATCAGTTCTTCAGGCACATCACTACATTGTCTTTAATACCTTTCACAGTTATCAACAAAACAACAAATAAAAGCTATTTCTACAGAAATTTAAAAACTGAAAAGAAATTGATAGAAAAAAATATTAAAAAATTACAACAAAAATAATGATATCACAAATAGTTAATATAAAATATGTGACACACAGACAAAGCATTATTAAGAAGAATATTGATGGTCATGTAACTAGTTTCCCTTCATTCTATATAATTGCCTACAAATTATTCTGTATATTCCATGATCCCATTAGAAAAGAGAGAAAATTAATATGGCATATATTCTCTTTACGCACACACATGAAACATGACAACAAGAGTAACAAAAGTGAATTAAACAAGAAAAAAGAACAATATATTTGGAAATGAGAAAACTATTGAAGTAATGAATAAAAATACATGAGTAGTTTTTTAAAAAAAATAGGCAAATTGATAAACAATTAGCAAGTCTAAAAAAAAGAGAACAGATTTGAATCAGCAAAATAAGAGTTAAAAAAGGAAAGATTGTAAGGGGAAAGAATGTAAGATAATTGTGGAAATAATTTTTATTTATTGTTTTATTCATTGATATGAAGGGTATTGTGTTATACACAGCTAGAAAATGTAGAAGAAATTAAAATAAAAATTAATAAAATTAAAGCAAAATGAACAGACTTCTACATGCACAATTTCTGAAAGAGAAGGAAAATAGACTTGTAAAGGATACAGTTAGCCATTCATAGCTCTCCTTTCCTATTTTCTTTCTACTCAGATTTCCCGTTTTCTCTTTTTTCTTTCTTTTCTTCAGCAGTAGGAATTCACAGGCTGTCTGAAAATAAATGCTCATTTGAGTTCTCTGCAGAAAATCATGACAGAGACAAGTGGTTCTGGCAAGCAACTGCCTTTGTAATATCTAGTTTGATATTAATAGAGAATTATTTTATCTGTTTTTTAATCAAGGAATCTCATGTGATCTTAACATATGTATGAACAATTTATTGCTGGTAATAAAACAGCTTCGAATTTGTTCTTTGCTCTACCTAGTTAAATGTCATTTCTAAAATTAAAAACCAATAATAGATTGAAATAACTTATTTTAACATTTTTTTTGTTAATTGTGTGTTTGTAAAAACATTGGAAGGAGGTTTGAATCATTTGTCTGCTTCTCACATATTCCTCAAGAATCTTAGAATTATAGAATTAAATGTTAAATGACACTTAAATGATAGTCTTATATCAACATTTTGATATGTTTGATATGTTAAATTTATTTAGTTCATAGTATTGTTAGTCAGAATATTGTCCCCTTTCAAACATCTTGATTTTTTTTAGTAGTCAAGATGTTGCCTCCATCTTGTTTGTGTGCTTTTTCTAGTTCAGATTTGTAACTTATTCATCTATCTAGCACATCAGGGATAGAGATGTTATGCTCTAAATGTGATACTTTACTTTTATGGATGAGGAAAGGACGTTGTAGAAAATACTAACAGTTTTGTTCCATTTTTCATCTATTCTTTTTATCTCATTTATAGATGTTAATATATATGCTTCACAGTGGGAGGGGAAAGTCTATTCATTGTAAAACATTGGATTTGTATCATCTAAGCAATGGCCACATGTCTAAATCTATGGGTTTTAGAAAAAAAAAGGTTCATACAATCAAAAAATTAATGAATACGTGGTATTGTACAAAGTGTGTTTTAGTTAAAATAAAGGAGCATGGATATTGATCCTGACTGTGTTACTGTCCAACTATGTAACTGGGGGAAATACATTTAATTTATTTGTGTCTCACTTTTCTCCTAAGCACAATAAGGCAGGTGGAGTACATAATGCCAGAATTCCCTTGCCATTTTAACACTAGGATATATGATTCTGTAACCATAGTAATTATTTCATTAGATTTACACCACAAAATAATATTCACTATGATTTGATAATATTTATTCTTCTAGCTTGGGGAAGGTAGACTAGTAAAACTTTTCATGGAAAGAGTAATCATGTTTGCATTTAATATCAAAGACCTTAGTGATATATGTAAAATAATATAGCAGGCTTTATAGAAAATTTTATGGTGATAAATGAATTGAACTGAAGTTTTGTGAAGCAAAGTTTTAAAACTTTTTATTGCATAACATACCCTTATGATTACAATTGGTAAATGAGAACTATTTAGCAAAAGTGGATATAATAATCTGTAATCAAATCAGTGTAAAATCTAGATATTTCTAAATGCCTTTTGTCCATTTTCTATAGAAATCCAATACATTTTTTGCATTGCTCAAACATTAGCTTAAAATAAAATGCTCCTAAAAATTCATAGCATATAAAAATTGTTAACAATAGTTTATTTCTTCCAAATACTTAAGATATTTTTTTCTTTTTTAATTATAACTTATTATTTTCAAAATGCATACAAAGATAGTTTGCAACATTCCGTCTTGTAAAACTTTGGGTTTCAAATTTTTCTCTGTCTCTTCCCACACTCCCCTACACAACAAATAATTCAATATATGTTGCAAATGTATAACTGTTCTATACATATTTCTACATTTATCATGCTGTACAAAAAAAAATCATATCTAAAAGAAAAAATGAAAATAAAAGCAAAAAGCAATCAAGCAACAACAAAGAGGTGAAAATGCTATGCTGTGATGTACATTCAATCTCCACAGTCTTCTTTTGGAGGGCAGATGGCTCTGTCCATCACAATAGACGTAAGTCCATTGGAACAGACCTGAATCACTTTGGAGTTGAAAAGAGCCACATCCATCAGAATTGATTGTATAATCTTATTGTTTCTCTGTATAAGGTTCTCTTTATTCTACTCACTTCACATAACATCAGTTCCTGTAAGTCTCTCCAGGCCTCTCTGAAATCATCCTGCTAATCATTTTTTATAGAAAAATAATATTCCATAACATGCACACGCCATGATTTATTTAGCCATTCTACAATGGGACATTTATTCAGTTTCCAGTTCCTTTGTCACTACAAAAAGAGCTTCCTAAAACATTTTTGCATGTGTGGGTCCTTCTCCAAATTTTATGATTTCTTTGGAATATAAACCCAATAGATACACTTCTGGATTAAAAGGTATACATAGGTTGGTGACTCTCTGGCATAGTTCCAAATTGCTCTTGAGAATGGTTGTATCAGTTCACAATTCCACCAAAAATGTTTCAGTATAACAGTTTTCCCACATCCACTTCAACAATTGTCATCATTTTTTTTTCCTATCAGTTTGATGGGTGTGTAAAACTCAGAGTTGTCTTAATTTGCATTTCTCTGATGAATAGTACTTTAGAGCATTTTTCTTTATGACTACAAATGGTCTTACTTTGTTCAACTGAAAATTGTTCATGTCCTTTGAACAATTATCAGTTGTTGGTATTCTTATAAATTTGAGTCAATTCTCTATATATTTTATTTTATTTTTTTTATTTAATTAATTAATTAATTTATTTATTTATTTTGAGGCTGGGATTAAGTGACTTGCCCAGGGTCACACAGCTAGGAAGTGTTAAGTGTCTGAGACCAGATTTGAACTCCTGTCCTCCTGAATTCAAGGCTGGTACTCTATCCACTATGCCACCTAGCTGCCCCTCTATATATTTTAGAAATTAGATCTTTATCAGGACCCTTGCATATATTTTCCCCAGTTTTCTGCTATCCTTCTAATTTTGTCTGCATTGGTTTTGTTTGAACAAAACCATTTTAATTTAATGTAATCAAAATTCTATGAATTCCATTGAAATGGACCTTTTGTCCTTCTAAAGGTAATTTGTTTTTATTTTTTCTAGCATTGTAAAGTAGTTTCTTGGCAGTTTGATTGGCATGGCACTGAATAAGTATATTAATTTAGATAGAATTATCATTCTTATATATTTTGCATTTCATACTGTATTTTCATTTTTCTTTGGACACAAATTCCTTCCTTTTACATAAATCTGAGAAGTAGACTATTGTTTGTTTTTCGAATTTAATTATAGTATCACTCTTTATGCCTACATCATACCTTTTTCAAACTTATCTTACTATAGGTTGGTAGGTGTTGTTCAATGCCTAGTTTTGGGCATACTATGTTCCAGTTTTCCCAACAATTTTTGTCAAATAGTCAGATTTTAATCCCAAAAGCTTTGATATTTGCATTTATTAAGCACCATGTTACTATAGCCATTTATTATTGTATCCTGTGAAGCTAACTTATTCTACTGATCAACTACTCTATTTCTTAGCCAGTACCAAATGGTCTGTAATGTAGTTTTAAGTCTGGTACAGTTATTCCATCTTCATTTGCATTTCTCTTTTTATACTTCTCTTGAGGTCTGTATTTGATGATCACATTTTTTGTTCAGCTCTTGTATTTTCATCAGACACAAATGTAATTCACCAATTTCATTGAATGTCCATCTCTTCCCCTGAAAGTTCATGCTTAATTTTTTTCTAGAAAGCTGCTTCTTGGCTGCTATCTAAATTCCCCTCCCCCCAGTAATATCATAATTTAGGCCCTTCAGTCCTTTAAAGTGAGAGCTTCTAAGTGCTGTGTAATCCTGATTGTGACTTCTTGATAGTTCAGTTGCTTCTTGCTGGCTGCTTGCAGTGTTTTCTCCTTGATCTGATATTTCAGGAATTTAGCTATGATTTTCCTTAGAATTTTCCTTTTGGGGTCTCTTTCAGGTGATACCTGGTGGATTCTTTCAGTGGCTATTTTACTCTCTGGTTTCTGGATATCAGGGCAGTTTTCCTTGATGATTTCTTGAAAGATATTTCATAAGCTATTTTTTTCATTGTGGTTTTCAGGTGTTCTAATGATGTAGATTGTCTCTCCTGGATATATTTTCCAGGTCAGTTGTTTTTCTTATGCAGTATTTTACATTTTCTTGTATTTTTTTGTATTTTTGTTTTTTAAAATTAATTCTTGATGTTTCATTTAGTCATTTGTTTCCATTTATTCAATTCTAATTTTAAGTGAGTAATTTTCAATTAGCTTTTTTATCATTTGGTCAGTTGAACTTTTAAATGAGTTGTTTTCTTCACTGAATTTTTTTTGCCATTTCACAAATTCTGTTTTACAAGGAACTGTTTCTTTTTTATTTCACCAAAACTTGTTTTTAAGGGGTGATTTTCTTCAGTTTCTGTTTTCTTTTGCAAAGCTCTCATTTACTTCCATTTTTCTTCTAAATATTTTAAGATCATTTTTGAATTCTTCCAAGAGAGCTTTGTGAGATGGAGAATAACTTATATCACCCCTTGAGGCTTCATTTGGATATATTTTTCCTTTAGTGTCCTCAGGGTTTGAGATTTCTTCTTCCTCTCCATAAAATTTATCTATGCTCTGATCTCTTTTTGCTTTTATTTTGCTCATGTTTAAAGATTCAAGTCTGCTGTTAAGGAAAAAAGGGGTTGTCCCAAACTTCCTCTACATGGTACATCAGGTTCCTCCTGCCCTACTAGGGACAGTAATGCTGGCTTCCTTCTTATGCTTGGTAACTGTGGCCAAATTCAGTTTATTTTGCTGTGGTTTAGGGGCTATTTGTCTTTTGTAGTTGTAGTGAAAGTCTCACAGCTTCTCTGCTGATCCAATGGCTTCTGAACCAAGAAAGAATAGAATACACTGCTGTGTTGTGATGCTGAGACTCTAAATAGTTCCCAAACATATCATAAAAGAGGGAAAAAGGACCGACACATACAAAAAGTTTGTAGAGACTTTTTTTTTTTTTTTTTTTTTGTGGTGGTAAGGATTGGAAATTAAATGAATGCTCATGAGTTGAGAATTGATTGAATTGACTGTATAGCATAATTAATATTTTTATCTTTTCCTAGACAGTTTTGATTTTTAGAGTCAGATCATATTCAGTTCTGCCTTATCTTACTTTTGAGTTACCCAATTCCTGATCTTACTCTTAAACAAATGGAATACAAAACAAAACATTGTGAATATGTTGAATCTTTAATACTGGCTCTTATATGTCAAATTTTGAGACAATGTCCTGAAAATCTACAAGTTTACTGAATGTCCATTTTTTTTTCATTTAATATCATGATTAGTTTTATTGGATATGGCATTTTTGACCATAGGCCCTGTTCTTTTGATTGCTAATATAGCAGGATCTGTGGTATTTTATTGTAGTTGTGGACAATCATGTATAATTCTTATTGTACCTGGCATATTTGAAATTTTTTTGGTTCTTGGAAAGTGTTTTATCACTTCAGGATATATATATATATATATATATATATATATATATATATATATATATATATATATATATTGCATTATTGTGTCAAGATGATTTTCGTCATTACTTTCAGGTAGTCCAATTATTTTCATAGTCTCTCTTCTTAATCTTCTCTCCAGCTTTGCCATTTTTATTATGACATTTCACATGTTAAATATTTTTTCATTTCTAAATTTTATATTTTCTTGAGTTCTTAGTTTCATTGAATTCCCCTTGCCCAATTGCCCAATTGTCAAGTCACCAGAAGGGAGCCAAGATAGTGGAGAGCAGACACAATTTTCTGTGACCTCCTCTGGTCTTCTCTCAAAACAACAGTAGATTAAGCCTCTAAACTGGTTTTGGAGTCAAAGAACCCACACACTTCCAGAAAAAAGATACCTTGAAAAAACTTCAGAATAGGTCTGTGTCAAATTGGTAGGGGGGCAGTCTGCCAAGTCCCAGAAAACAGCACAAGGTGACTATGACAAGGAGCTGGTGTAAGGAGCCAGTGTCACAGCTTTCAAGCACCTGGCAATCTTTTGTGAGCCTCTTAGGCTACTCTGTCCTGGTTGCAAGCAGGTAGTTTGGTAGATTTGCTACAAAAGCAAATTGTAAACCACTGAGCCCCAGAAGAATGCAGGTTAGCCAAGACTACCCAGCAACAGAATTTAATCAGCAGAACTACCCCAGGGCAAACTAAAGCCGCTGTCACTCCTTTGCATTAATAACAGCTCTTAAGCCTTAAAAAATCAGCAAAAAAGCAAAAAGAACTCTCATCATACATAGCTTTTATGGAGAGAGAGAGAAAATAACCTCAAACCTTGAGGTTTCTTAAAACAAATCAACTCCAGAAGGAGCCCCAAATGGAGATATGAGCTGGTCCTCATTTCACATGCCTTTCTTGGAAGATTGCAGAAAGGATCTTTTAAAAAGATAGAAAAAATGTGGAAAGGAAATGAGATCAATGCAGGAAGGGATGGGAAAAGCATATAACTCCCTACAAAATATATCTAATCATTTGGAAAAATATGAAGTGCAGATGAATAGGCCAAGCAAATGTAATAAAAATGACAGTATTGTCATACCAATCAAACTCCCAAGAAATTATTTTATAGATCTAGAAAATATAATAATAAACTTCATCTGGAAGAATAAAATGTCAAGAATTTCAAGGGAATCAATGAAAAAAATGTCAATGAAGGTGGCCTAGCTGGCCAGATCTAAAACTATATTATAAAACAGTAGCTAATAAATAGAGAAGCTAATCAGTGTAATAGGTTAGGATCATAGGACAAAATCATCAATAATATAGCAATCCAGTGACAAAAGGCTCCAGCTTTTGGGATAAGAACACATTATTTGATAAGAACTGTTAGGTAAATTGGAAACTAGTTTTGAAGGAACTAGGCATTAACCTACACCTAACACCACATACCAAGATAAGGTCAAAATGGGTACATGATTTAGACATATAGAGTGATATTATAATTAAATTAAATAACATAGGATAATTTACCTCTCAGATTTGTGGGAAAGGAAGGAATTTGTGCCCAAAGAAGAACAGGAATTCATAATTGCACACCAAATAGATAATTTTGAAAATATTAAATTAAAAAGTTTTTGTAAAACAAAACTAATGCTGACAAGATTAGAAGAAAAGCAATAAATAAGAAAAAAACATTTTTATATTTAAGGTTTCTGATAAAGGTATCATTTCTAAAATATAAAGAGAATTGATTCAAATTTATAATAATTGAAGCCATTCTCCAATTGATAGATGGTCAAATATATGAATAGATGACTTTCAGATGAAGAAATTAAAACCATTTCAAATCATATGAAAAGGTGGTCTGAATAATTATTGATCAGAGAAATGCAAATTAATAAAACTCTGAGATAAAACTATACACCTGTCAGATTGGCTAAGATGACCAGAAAAGATAATGATGAATATTAAAGGGGATGTGGGAAAATTGGGACACTAATACATTGTTGGTAGAATTGTGAATGGATCCAACAATTCTGGGGAGAAATTTGGAACTATGCTCAAAAAGTTATCAAATTGTGCATACCCTTTGATCCAGCAGTGTTTCTATTGGGCCTATATCTCAAAGAGATTTTAAAGAAAGAAAGGGACCCACATGTGCAAAAATGTTTATGGCAACCCTTTTTGTAGTGGCAAGAAACTGGAAACTGAGTGGATGCCCATCAATTGGAGAATGCCTGAATAACTTATGGTATATGAATGTTATGGAATATTATTGTTCAATAAGAAACAATCAGGAGGATGATTTTAAAGAGGCCTGGAGAGACTTACATGAACTGATGCTAACTGAAATGAGTAGAACCAGGAGATCATTAGAAGACTGTGGGAACTGAATGTGGATCACAACATAACAGGCTCCCTCTTTTTGTTGTTGCTCGCTTGCATTTTGTTTTCTTACTCATTTTCTTTCCTTTCTGATTTCATTTGTCTTGTGCAGGAATTATAAAATGTAGAATGTAAAAATTTAAAAATATAAATATAAATATGTTTACACATATTTGATTTAACATATATCTTAACATTTATAACATATATTGGATTAATTGCCATCTAGGGGAGGGGTTTGGGAGGAGAGGAAAATCTGAAATACAAGGCTATGCAAGGGTCAATGTTGAAAAATTATTCATTTATATATTTTGAAAATAAAAAGCTTTAAAAATAGTAATATTGTCTTCTTTAAGACTATCTCTTTTTCTATTTGAGATCATTTTCCCCTCATAAATTTTCTTGTTTTTCTTGGATGGTTCCTTTTTTCTATTTTCTTTCCTTTTTTTTTTTCTTTCTTATTTCCCAACTTTTCTTTTCTTTTCTTCTTTTCTCTCTTTCCCTTTCTTTCTCTTTCCCTCCCTCCCTTCCTTCCTTCCTTCTTTCCTTCCTTCCTTCCTTCTTTCCTTCCTTCCTTCCTTCTTTCCTTTCTTCTCTTCCTTTCTTTCTTTCTTTCTTTCTTTCTTTCTTTCTTTCTTTCTTTCTTTCTTTCTTTCTTTCTTTCTTTCTTTCTTTCTTTCTTTCTTTCTTTCTTTCTTTCTTTCCTTAGTTTTACCTCAACCTCTATTATTTGCTTTTTAAAATCTTTCATGAGTTCTTCAATAAAGTTCTTCAATAAATTCAAGCTCATGTAGAATGAAAGATCCATTTATTTTTGATTATATATTCTTATTAAATAACTGAATATATTTAGTTGTTTATAATTCTAAAGTTGTTACTACCCTATAAATACTCCACAACACTGTTAATTTTGAAGACTTAATGTGCTTTGTAGTAAAGGTCATAAGCTAGCTCTGATTTCTGTAGCCTAAATCTTTAATAGTGTATTTTGTAAAATAAAAAATACAGTAGTGTCTTCACTGTTAAGTTCAACAAATCCACAATTGTCTACAATAAAATGAACATATTTTTGTTTTATACAAAATTCTGAATATAGAATCTCAAAAGGGGGGGGAGATTTCTTCAGACATAGCTAGCCCATAAAAAATAATCAAATAGAACTTTCTTGCTACACCTTTCTCAACTATCACACACACTTGAAGATTTCCAGTGAGGGGAAATTATTACTTCTGAACAACGAACGAGAGAAAAGGTATTTATAGTAAGGTAGCTTATCATACTCAATAAGCACTTCCTCATCCTTCCTGAGTGACATATTTTTGTTATGCACTAATCATAAGTGCAATTTGAACTTAATATTTCTCAATAAAAAAAAATCTTACTTTGGATAATGTTCTTTTTTATTGAATCATCAACATTTAATTCCCCAATGTCTTCTTTTACACAATTGTGTTGCATTTTAACCACTGTTAACCTAAACTGTATTGGAAATATATTTCAAATTTATTTGAAAATTTTGTTTTTGCAACCTAATAGGCAAAAAATATGGTTTATTAAAGTGTATAAATACAAAAATAGAACAATTATTTATCTTAACAAAACATTAAAATTGTGCTAACATTTATAAATAAATAATTTTCATTAAAAAAGCCTGAGTAATTACATAACTAAGGAAATCCCTTATGAACAGTGAAAAGGAACATGGAGTCAAAGAAGTTAATTAAAATTTCATTTTTGCCATTTATCACCTAAAGAGAATTACTTCATCCTGAACTTCAGTTTCCTCAATTGAAACATTTAGAGGTTGGACTCACTGGCCTCTAAGGTTCCTTCAACTTGAAGATCTGTGATCTTATAATCTAAAAAACATTGTTCTACTATTTCATTGACAGGACAATTTCTTTTTGACAAAGGTAACTTCAAAGGGAATAAGCACTTAGATAGTGTCTATATTATGTGTCACATAATGTGCTAAGGCATTAAAAAATAAATATGACCTCAATTGCTACTATAGGTAACAAAAAAGTCAAGTGATTGGTCTAAGATTACATAGCTATTAAGGATCCAAAGCTACATCTCAACTCAGGATTTATGAACTTTAAACCCAGTGCTCTGGCCAGTATTCCACCTAACTGTCTTTATGTAGTATTTTAATTTTATATTATAGGACTATAATTTTATATTATAATTTTAGAAGGAGAGCAGGCATCAGAGGCTAGCTAGTCCATTTTACAAATGTTAAAATAAAAAAAAAAAAGTAAAGTTGAATGAGGATTATAGTCTTGCTCAGGGTAAACACGTAACAAAATCAAAGCTGGAACAATTTGTTTCCAAATCCAGTACTATTTAATATTGTAACAATGAATTAGAATATTTTAAATTCAAAGTAACTGATAAAATGTCCAGGGTGAAGGAAAAAAAAAAAAAAAAAAAAAAAAAAAAACTGAATCACATTTTACACTTTAAAATGCATTATAGGTAATTTTCAGCCCTCTAGCACATGATATTCAAATTAAAGAGCATTACTTAATAGAAAAGTTAGTGGAAACATTAACCCTCATATTACTTACAATACTTCAGGGACCATACGAATGCTGTTGTCCTTTATTCCAAAAGGAGAATGTTCAAAGAGACATTTTAAATTTTACAATGAAGCTTTTTTAATACTTTAAATGGAGCTACAGGGACCCATTCCCAGGATGGGGTTGTTATATTTAGTGGTCCTTAATTTACTAGAATGTTCAAACAATGGCCATTGTGGGGAAATAGTCCAAAACATGACAAAAAAAAAGCCTTCTTTGCAGAGATGAAAATTAGAGACAGCTGCTTAGGAATTTTATGAGATCTATGTTCAATAAAAATATCTAAATGTTGCTTTCCTGTCCTAGATAACAAATAGGGGAAAAGCCTAAGATGAAATTATAAAGGTTTCCTGTCTTTCAATGAAATTTATCTTTCTTTAATTACAATTTATCTTTTAAAAATTAAAAGCAGGAGTTGTACCTTGTTACTTGCAAAATTACTTCTGTAGATATAATCACTTAGTCCAGAGATAAAAATACCTAATTCAATATGTAACTGAATCATCACTAGGAGCGATGAGACCAGCAATATTTTTTACTATTTTCCCCTAAAATTGAGTAATATAAAATGTCTTTGGCAAAATTTATAAAAGAATTAGTTTGGAGCAACAGAATAATGGTGTAATAGGGTGAATGTGGAGGGTAACATTTAAATATTTTGTGAGGAGTCTGGCACCTCCAATGGGAAGAAGAATTCAACGCAAATGTCAATTCCATTTACAATGAATAAAATTTTTGAGATATTGAACATCATTTCACTTCTTTTGATTACAGTTTTCCCATCCATAAAATAAACTGTTGAATCTCAATGGCATTCCAGTTTGAAATCTGTATGCCTTTTCTTGAGTAATGATACAACTTTAAGAATAAGATCTTCAATATCTTTTATAATGCTTTTAAAATACTATGATGGCAGGAAATACAGAATTAGTAATTTTAAATGTAAATGTGAATGGGATGAACTCTCCCATCAAATGGAGATGGATAGCAGACAGGATCAAAAGGCAGAACCCTACAATATATTGTTTACAGGAAACACACTTAAAGCAGGGAGATACATACGGAGTAAAGGTAAAAGGTTGGAGCAGAATCTATTATGCTTCAGGTAAAGCCAAAAAAGCAGAGGTAGCCATCTTTATCTCAGATCAAGCAAAAGCAGAAGTTGATCTAATTAAAAGAGATAAGGACAGAAACTATATCCTGCTAAAAGGTAGCATAAATAATGAAGCCATATCAATACTAAACATATATGCACCAAGTAGTATAGCATCTAACTTTCTAAAGGAAAAGTTAAGAGAGTTCCAAGAAGAAATAGACAGTAAAACTATAATAGTGGGAGATCTCAACTTTGCACTCTCAGATTTAGACAAATCAAACCACAAAACAAACAAGAAAGAAATTAAAAAAGTAAATAGAACATTAGAAAAACTAGGTATGATAGAACTTTGGAGAAAACTGAATGGCAATAGAAAGGAATATACTTTCTTCTCAGCAGTTCATGGAACCTATACAAAAATTGATCATATATTAGGACATAAAGATCTCAAAATTAAATGCAGGAAGACAGAAGTAATAAATGTCTTCTCAGATCACAAGGCAACAAAAACTACATTCAATAAGAAGTTAGGGATAAAGAGACCAAAAAATAATTGGAAACTGAATAATTTCATCTTAAAGAATGACTGGGTAAAACATCAAATTATAGAAAAAATTGATAATTTGACAAAAGATAATGACAATGATGAGACATCATACCAAAATCAGTGGGATGCAGCTAAAGCAGTAATATGGGGAAATTTTATATCTTTAGAGGCTTATTTGAAGAAAATAGAGAAAGAGAAAATTAACGAATTGGGGCTACAACTTAAAAAGCTAGAAAAAGACCAAATTAAAAACCCCCAACCAAAAATTAAACTTGAAATACAAAAATTAAAAGGAGAAATCAATAATATTGAAAGTAAAAAAAAAACTATTGAATTAATAAATAAAACCAAAAGTTGGTTTTATGAAAAAGCCAATAAAATAAATAAACCTTTGGTAAATTTGATCAGAAAAAAGAAAGAGGAAAATCAAATTGTTAGTCTTACAAATGAAAAGGGGGATCTTTCCACCAATGAAGAGGAAATTAGAGAAATAATAAGGAGTTATTTGCCCAACTTTATGGCAAGAAATTTGATAACTTAAGTGAAATGGATGACTTCCTCCAAAAATATAGGCTCCCTAGATTAACAGAGGAGGAGATAAATTGCTTAAATAGTACCATTTCAGAAAAAGAAATAGAACAAGCTGTTAATCAACTCCCCAGGAAAAAATCCCCAGGACCAGATGGATTCACATGTGAATTCTACCAAACATTTATTAGCCCCAATGTTATATAAACTATTTGAAAAAATAGGGGATGAAGGAGTCCTACCCAACTCCTTTTATGACATAGACATGGTACTGATACCTAAACCAGGTCGATCAAAAACTGAGAAAGAAAATTATAGACCAATTTCCTTAATGAATATTGATGCTAAAATCTTAAATAAGATATTAGCAAAAAGACTTCAGAAAATCATCTCCAGGATAATACACTATGATCAAGTAGGATTTATATCAGGAATGCAAGGCTGGTTTAATATTAGGAAAACTATTAGTATAATTGACCATATTAATAATCAAATTAATAAGAACCATATGATCATCTCAATAGATGCAGAAAAAGCATTTGACAAAATCCAACATCCATTCCTACTAAAAACTCTTGAGAGTATAGGTATAAATTGGCTATTCCTTAGAATAATCAGGAGCATATATTTAAGACCCTCAGTAAGCATAATATGCAATAGAAATAAACTGCAACCTTTCCCAGTAAGATCAGGAGTGAAACAAGGTTGCCCACTATCACCATTACTATTCAATATAGTACTAGAAACGCTAGCCTCGGCAATAAGAGCCGAGAAAGAGATTCAAGGAATTAGAGTAGGAAATGAGGAAATCAAACTATCACTTTTTGCAGATGACATGATGGTATACTTAGAGAACCCCAAAGACTCTGCTAAAAAGCTACTAGAAATAATTCAAAATTTCAGCAAAGTGGCAGGATACAAAATAAATCCACATAAATCCTCAGCATTTTTATATATCACTAACACAATGCAACAGGAAGAGATACAAAGAGAAATTCCATTCCAAACAAATGTTGAGAGTATAAAGTATTTGGGAATCCATCTACCAAAGAATAGCCAGGATTTATATGAGAAAAATTACAAAACACTTGCCACAAAAATAAAATCAGATTTAAATAATTGAAAAGACATTCAGTGCTCTTGGATAGGCCGAGCGAATATAATAAAGATGACAATACTCCCCAAACTAATCTATTTATTTAGTGCTATACCAATCAGACTCCCAAGAAACTATTTCAATGACCTAGAAAAAATAACAACAAAATTCATATGGAAGAATAAAAGTTCGAGAATTGCAAGGGAACTAATGAAAAAAAAAGTCAGAAGAAGGTGGTCTAAGTGTACCTGATCTAAAGCTATATTATATAGCAGCAGTCACCAAAACCATTTGGTATTGGCTAAGAAATAGACCGGTAGATCAGTGGAACAGATTAGATACAAAGGACAAAAAAGGGTACACCTATGGCAATCTAATCTTTGACAAACCTAAAGATACCAACATTAGGGATAAAAATTAATTGTTTGGAAAAAACTGTTGGGAAAACTGGAAATTAATATGGCAGAAATTAGATATGGATCCACACTTAACACCATATACCAAGATAAGATCAAAATGGGTCCATGATTTAGGCATAAAGAGGGAGATAATAAATAGTTTAGAGAAACAGAGGATAGTCTACCTCTCAGACTTGTGGAGGAGGAAGGAATTTATGACCAGAGGAGAACTAGAGATCATTATTGATCACAAAATAGAAGATTTTGATTATATCAAACTAAAAAGTTTCTGTACAAACAATACTAATGCAAACAAGATTAGAAGGGAAGTAACAAATTGGGAAAATATTTTTAAAAACAAAGGTTCTGACAAAGATCTCATTTCCAAAATATATAGAGAACTGACCCTAATTTATAAGAAACCGAACCATTCTCCAATTGATAAATGGTCAAAGGATATGAACAGACAATTCTCAGAGGAAGATATTGAAACTATATCCACTCACATGAAAGAGTATTCCAAATCACTACTGATCAGAGAAATGCAAATTAAGACCACTCTGAGATACCACTACACACCTGTCAGATTGGCTAAGATGACAGGAACAAATAATGATGAATGTTGGAGAGGAGGTGGGAAAACTGGGACACTGATACATTCCTGGTGGAGTTGTGAAAGCATCCAGCCATTCTGGAGAGCAATTTGGAACTATGCCCAAAAAGTTATCAAACTGTGCATACCCTTTAACCCAGCAGTACTACTACTGGGCTTATATCCCAAAGAAATACTAAAGAGCGTTAAGAGACCCATATGTGCCAAAATGTTTGTGGCAGCTCTTTTTGTTGTACCTATAAACTGGAAGATGAATGGATGTCCATCAGTTGGAGAATGGTTGGGTAAATTGTGGTATGTGAAGGTTATGGAATATTAATGCTTGGTAAGAAATGACCAGCAGGAGGAATACAGAGAGGGTTTGAGAGACTTAAATCAATTGATGCTGAGTGAAATGAGCAAAACCAGAAGATCACTGCACACTACAACAACAATACTGTATGAGGATGTATTCTGATGGAAGTGGAAACCTTCAACATAAAGAAAAACCAACTCACTCCCAATTGATCAATGATGGACAAAGGTAGATACACCCAGAGAAGAAACACTGGGAAGTGAATGTAAATTGTTAGCACTAATATCTGTCTGCCCAGGTTACATGTACCTTCGGAATCTCATGCTTATTGTTCAACAAGAAAATGGTATTTACACGCATGTATTTTATCTTGGTTATATTGTAACACATGTAAAATGTATGGGATTGCCTGTCTTCTGGGGGAGGGAGTGGAGGAAGGGGGGGGATAATTTGGAAAAATGAATTAAAAAAAAATAAAAAGAATGACTGGGTAAAACATCAAATTATAGAAAAAATTGATAATTTGACCCAAGATAATGACAATGATGAGACATCATACCAAAATCTGTGGGATACAGCTAAAGCAGTAATAAGGGGAAATTTTATATCTTTCGAGGCTTATTTGAAGAAAATAGAGAAAGAGAAGATTAACGAATTAGGCCTTCAGCTTAAAAAGCTAAAAAAGACCAAATTAAAAACCCCCAACCAAAAATCAAACCTAAAATACAAAAATTAAAAAGACAAATCAATAATATTGAATGTAAAAAAAAATATTGAATTAATAAATAAAACGAAAATTTGGTTTTATGAAAAAGCCAATAAAATTGATAAACCTTTGGTAAGTCTGATCAAAAAATGGAAAGAGGAAAATCAAATTGTTAGTCTTACAAATAAAAAGGGGGATATTTCCACCAATGAAGAGGAAATTAGAGAAATAATAAGGAGTTACTTTGCCCAACTTTATGCCAACAAATTTGATAACATAAGTGAAATGGAGACTTCCTCCAAAAATATAGGCTTCCTAGATTAATAGAGGAGGAGATAAATTGCTTAAATAGTCCCATTTCAGAAAAAGAAATAGAACAAGCTATTAATCAACTCCCCAGGAAAAAAAATCCCCAGGACCAGATGGATTTACATGTGAATTCTACCAAACATTAAAAGAACAATTAGCCCCAATGTTATATAAACTATTTGAAAAATATAGGGGATGAAGGAGTCCTACTAAACTCCTTTTATGACACAGACATGGTACTGATACCTAAACCAGGCAGATTGAAAACTGAGAAAGAAACTATAGACCAATTTCCTTAATGAATATTGATGCTAAAATCTTAAATAAGATGTTAGTAAAAAGACTTCAGGAAATCATCCCCAGGATAATATACTATGATCAAGTAGGATTTTTACCAGAAATGCAGGGCTGGTTTAATATTAGGAAAACTATTAGTATAATTGACCATATTAATAATGAAATTAATAAAAACCATATGATCATCTCAATAGATACAGAAAAAGCATTTGATAAAATCCAACATCCATTCCTACTAAAAATGCTTGAGAGTATAGGAATAAATGGACTATTTCTTAGAATAGTCAGGAATATATATTTACGATCGTCAGTAAGCATAATATGTAATGGAGATAAACTGGAACCTTTCCTAGCAAGATCAGGAGTGAAACAAGGTTGCCCACTATCACCTTTACTATTCAACATTGTATTAGAAATGCTAGCCTCGGCAATAAGAGTCGAGAAAGAGATTCAAGGAAAAGATTAGGTAATAAGGAAATCAAACTGTCACTCTTTGCTGATGATATGATGGTATACTTAGAACACCCAAGAGATTCTAATAAAATGATATTAGAAATAATTCACAACTTTAGCAAAGTTGTAGGATACAAAATAAATCCACATAAATCCTCAACATTTTTACATATCACCAACAAAATGCAACAGCAAGAGATAGAAAGAGAAATTCCATTCCAAACAAATCTTGAGAGTATACAATATTTGGGAATCCATCTACCAAAGAATAGTCAGGAATTATATGAGCACAATTACGAAACACTTGCCACAAAAATAAAGTCAGATTTAGATAATTGGAAAGACATTCAGTGTTCTTGGATAGGCCTAGCGAATATAATAAAGATGACAACACTGCCCAAACTAATCTATTTATTTAGTGCTATACCAATCAGAGTCCCAATAAACTACTTTAATGATTTATAAAAAATAACAACAAAATTTTAGATTTTGATTACATCAAACTAAAAATTTCTGTTCAAACAATACTAATGAAATCAAGATTAGAAGGGAAGTAACAAATTGGGAAAATATTTTTAAACTTAAAGGTTCTGATATAGGTCTTCCAAAATATATAGAGAACTGATCCTAATTTATAAGAAATCAAACCATTCTCCAATTGATAAATGGTCAAAGGATATGACCAGACAATTCTCAGAGGATGAAATTGAAATGCAAATTAAGACAACTCTGAGATACCACTACACACCAGTCAGATTGGCTAAGATGGCAGGAACTAATAATGATGAATGTTGGAGGGGAGGTGGGAAAACTGGGACACTAATACATTGTTGGTGGAGTTGTGAAAGAATCTAGCCATTCTGGAGAGCAATTTGGAACTATGCCCAAAAATTTATCAAATTGTGCATACCCTTTGATCCAGCATTGCTGCTATTGGGCTTATATCCTAAAGAAATACTGAGGAGGGGAAAGGGTCCTGTGTGTGCCAAAATATTTGTGGCAGCTCTTTTCGTAGTGGCTAGAAATTGGAAGATGAATGGATGTCCATCAATTGGAGAATTGTTGGATAAATTATGGTATATGAAGGTTATGGAATATTATTGCTCTGTAAGAAATGACCAGCAGGACGAATACAGACAGGTTTGGAAAGACTTACATCAACTAATGCTGAGTGAAATGAATAGAACCAGAAGATCTCTGTACACTTCAATGTTGTATGAAGATGTATTCTGATGGAAGTGGATATTTTCAACATAAAGAAGATCCAACTCACTTCCAGTTGCTCTATGATGGACAGAAACAACTACACCCAGAGAAGGAACACTGGGAAGTGAATGTAAATTGTTAGCACTACTGTCTATCTACCCAGGTTACTTATACATTCGGAATCTAATACTTAATGTGCAACAAGGAAATTGGATTTACACACATATATTGTATCTAGGTTATGCTGTAACACATGTAAAATGTATGGGATTGCCTGTCATCTAGGGGAGGGAGTAGAGGGAAGGAGGGGATAATTTGAAAAAATAAATACAAGGAACAATGTTATAAAAAAAATGCTCATGCATATATAATGTCAAAAATTTTATAATTATAAAATAGAATAAAATAAAATAAAAAGATTTAATTTTTTGTATACTGTTTAGAGATACCTGGTAGAGGAGTGGATAAAGCATTGGGCTTTGATTCAAAAAGATGTGTGTTCAAATGTGATTTCAGACATTTATTACTTTTTGTGACCTGGGACAACTCACTTAAACTTTGCTTCATTTTCCTCAATTATAAAATGGAGATAACAAAAATATTTACTTAATAGGGTTGTTGGAGTATCAAAGGAAGTATTTGTCACATGAGGTTAACACACTTCCTGATGTATTATATGTAATACTATATACTATGTACTTGTGCACACATATACAAACACATATATATACACATACATACATATACACACATATACATGTATATATACATCTACCTATGTATCCATATGTATGCACACATGTATATGTGTATGATTGTGTATTCAGACACATATATTTGCTCATTCTCTTCTCTTACCCCTTATTTTCACCTCTCTTTCTTAACGGTATATTCTGAGCAATTATTGCTATAAGGACAAGTCAAAACAACATAAATAGTATAATTTTTTAAAAAAGTTTAAAGGTCAAAGGGAGAATACAGAAAATCTTGTGTTTTATAATTAAAATATAGGAAAATATATGACATGCTTTCAATCATTAGCATAATCTAATATTTCTTAATTTAGCATACAAAAAGATGGACAATACAGTTCCTACTTTCCAGGAGCTTAAATTTTCATGACTCATTTTTCAATTCTTCATTGTAATTTCTGATACACACACACACACACACACACACACACGCATCTTCAGATTCTAGATATTACGTTCTAATCGACAAATTCTAAAATTATCACTTTTCTATTCTGTTCTATCCATGTTTTTCTACTTTTGATTTTGAGTCTATTATATTATTTTCTATTTTGCTTTATCTTTTTAAAAATTTTACTTAATGTTTTATTTTTTTCCAGTTACATGTGAAAATAATTTTTAACATTCACTTTTAAACTTTGATATTCAATTCTTTTATTTCTTCCCTTCCTATTCCCCACCACTGAGAATGCAAGCCATTCAATATAACATTTACATATGTAGGAATGCAAGGCTTTTAAATAGTGGTTAAGTTTTGAAAGAAAACATAGACCAAAAAACCAAAAAAAAAAAAAAATCCTCAAAGATTATAAACTTTTTTTTCTTTATTTTCTCTGTTTTTTTTTTTTTTGTTGTTGTTGTTGTTGTTGTTTTGTTTTGTTTTGTTTATTTATTTATTTATTTATTTTTTTTGAGGCTGGGGTTAAGTGACTTCCCCAGGGTCACACAGCAAGGAAGTGTTAAGTGTCTGAGACCAGACTTGAACTCTGGTCTTCCTGAATTTAAGGCTGGTGCTCTATCCACTGTGCCAACTAGCTGCCCCGGAATATAAACTTTAAAGAAGAGTGTTCTTCAGTCTTCAGTCAGACACTGTCAATTCTTTCTCTGCATATGGATAGCATTTTTCATCATAAAATTTTCAGAGTTATCTTAGAACATTATATATTGCTAAAACAATTGTGTCATTCACAATCAATCATTTTAAAATATAGTTGTTACTTTTCATGCAATACATTTCACTTTGCATCAGATCATGGGAGTCTTTTCAGGTTTTTCTGAGAGTATCCTGCACATCATTTTTTATAGCTAATACTATTTCATCATAATGGCATGCAACAATATATTGAACCATTCTCCAATTAATGCATATCCCTTCAACATCAAATTCTTTACCCCAGAAAAGAGTTGCTATATATTTTTGTATATATGCATTTTCACTTTCTTTTTTTTTTTTTCTTTTGGTATACAGAACTAGTAGTTATGTTGCTAGGTTAAAATACATGTATAGATTTATAACTCTTTAGACATAGTTCCAAATTATTCTACAGAATGCTGGAATTAGTTTATGTTAGGATTACTAAGTGAGAACTCAGGTTGTCTGGACAGTGACAAGGTGAGAATTCAAGTTTTCTGGACAATTACAAGGTGAGAACTCAGGTTGACTTGATAGAAGGAGCAAGCTCATTGGCTGAAGTGGTTCTTCCCAGAAGCCCTTGCATTATCCCACGCCCATTCTCTGGGAGGATAAAAAGCAACAGTGGGCCTGGAAAGTGAGTCTACATGAAGAAGGATAAGAGCTGGAGGAGATTCAAGGAGAAGACTTTGCATTACATCAGGTTTGACGCAGCTCTCTGCAGGAAGGGAAGTCGGCTCTCTGCAGGAAGGGAAGTCACTTCTCTGGACAAGAGTTAACAGCAACTACCTGGAGACAACGGTTCACTACAGGAAGAAGAATCTGTCTGAGAGATTTGAGTAGACACAGCAGATCTCTTCCCAGAGAGCGATCCAGCAGCTTCTGGAGATGACAGCTCGCTACATTTGGCGTCCACACGTGGGGCAAGGACTTTTGCTTATCCTGACAAGAGGAGCTAGACCAGACCTTCGCAATTTGGCGCCCGAACAGGGACAGACACGGTCCTGATTCCAGTGGAAAAGCTTCTGATCTAGATCTCAGTCTCTCTGACCCAGAAGCATGAGTAACGAGGAAACTTTGTTAAAGATTAAGGGAGCGTGCTAATAGATAAATAAGGAACTTAACTTGTTAAGGGCTAAACCAGGAATCTCTTATAGCTGAAATGGGGCACATGTTAGCTATATTCAATCCCTGGACCTTAGCCGACTCAACCCCAGCCCCAGAAGCAACCTCAGCTCCACCCCCATTCAGGAGTGGTACTATAGAGAGTATAATCAAGATAATTGAGGAGCAGAGTTTACTTGTAACCTGGGTATAGATTGCTAAACTCTTGGCTGCATTAAGATGCACATCCCCTTGGTTCTTAGAGGAAGAAAAGATAGATGTAGAAAAATGGAAGCTAGTGGGATATGAAATGAAAGAATTTCAAGCAAAAAATGGGCCTCGTTCAATTTCTGCAGAAGTATTTTATTTATATCTACAACATAGTTCAATTAGCCTTAAACTATCAAGCAAGTTGTAGGAGAAGGAAAAGTTCTAAAAATGAACAGAGGAGGAAGTGTGAGGAAAAAAGGAAAGATCAAAATCTTTCCCTAGAGCAAGAAGATTTAAATGAGGAATTATGGTATGATTCTCTTGAAGAAGCTTCAACCCTGCCTAGAGAACAGATTATTGACAGGCCCACATCAACCCCACCTTCAGAGATGGAGGAAGAAAGAGGGGAAGAGGCAGAAACACAAACAGAATTGCCTGTGAAGCAGCCTAAGCCTATGACAAGATTAGAAAAAGCATTGGTTAAAGCTAAGAGAGAAGGACAGGATATAAGTGATTTTATACATGCATATCCTGTGATTGAAGAGATTGACTCTGTAGGTAAAAAAAGGAGAAGATATGCACCTTTAGATTTGAATAAAATTAAGGATTTGAAAAAAGGTTGTACCCTTTATGGGGCTACATCAGCTTATGTCAAAATGTTACTAGATGGTTTGTCTTATGAAGTCCTAACCCCGAATGATTGGAAATCCATAGCAAGGACATGTCTGGAACCTGGAGAAAATTTATTATGGCTTGCGGAATTTCATGAATTATGTAAAATTCAAGTCAGATGCAATTTGGAAATAGGAGTTAACACACAATTCACTTTTGAGCACTTAGCTGGTGAAGGTCAGTATGGAGAGAATTCGGAACAGATTAATTATACCATGACAATATATGAACAAATTGCTAAGGCTGCAATAAAAGCTTGGGGTGTCCTTCCTGGACAGAAAGATCGTGGAGAGGCTTTCACTAAAATACAGCAAGGTCCCAATGAACCTTTTGCAGATTTTGTGGGACGTTTGCAAACTGCTGTCAAAAGAACTATTGGAGAAAATTCAGCTACAGAAATAATGACCAGACATCTGGCTAAGGAAAATGCCAATGAGATTTGAAAAAGAATTATATGGGGATTAGACAAAGATGCTCCTTTAGAGGAGATCATAAGACGCTGTGCTACAGTGGAAACAAATGCTTTTTACACCCGGACAATGATGAATGTGGAAAGGCAGGGTCCCTCCTGGCAAGGGACTTCTAGAGAAACTCGGAGATGTTTTCAATGTGGAAAAAATTGGACATCTAAGAGCTCAGTGTAGGTATGGAGATACAATGAGAAGACAGGGTGAAAGAAGACCTAAAACCCCATGTCCAAAATGCAACAGAGGACTCCATTGGGCATCAGAGTGTAGAATAATTCAGGGAAATGGGATGAGGGGCCCAGGTCCAGGGCCCCAGGCAAAAAAGACTTGGGGCATGATGGCAGCTGATGTTACACCCAAAGAACCTTTAGAAGGCCAGGACTCTGATTTAATCAACCAGCAGAAAAGCAATCACATGGCAGAAAGGGATTACCTGATAAGTGAGTCAAAAGGCAATCAGACTGCAAAAATGGATTACACTTGGGGAGAATACAGGCCTTTTAAACCAACAGGGCTGTGTCCAGTGCAAACAATTCCAATGTAATTGCCAGATGATGAGAAGAGATTTAGAAAGTGGTAAATAGAAGGTAATTAGATAGGTTAACTGCCTGGGAGAGAGGGTTTGCTTGTATTTCTTCAGCAGGAGAAGGAATCAGATGGGTGCCAACGAGTCGTATTTGCCTTGTCCATCAGAGAGAGACAGAAAAAGAGAAAGACCTCAAAATAAAGGAGTAGATCTAAGAAACATCTTACACCGAAAGAGCATGGCTAATAAAAAGACTGTTAAAGAACTTTAAAACCAGCAGGAATCATTGGACTTCCTCACACAAGATGAGACTAATGGACAATGGACTTATGGACATTTATAAATTTTCAATTTATGATTATGTTATATACTTCTAGCATGTGTTATGTTACTATGTTACTATGTGCTTATGTAATTTATGTAATTATCTGTAATACTTCCCATATTGATGGATTTATGTTTCAAGGTCATGACTGTCCTATGTTCTAAATCAAAAGAAAGGGGGAGATGTTAGGATTACTAAGTGAAAACTCAGGTTGTCTGGACAGTGACAAGGTGAGAATTCAAGTTTTCTGGACAATTACAAGGTGAGAACTCAGGTTGACTTGATAGAAGGAGCAAGCTCATTGGCTGAAGTGGTTCTTCCCAGAAGCCCTTGCATTATCCCACGCCCATTCTCTGGGAGGATAAAAAGCAACAGTGGGCCTGGAAAGTGAGTCTACATGAAGAAGGATAAGAGCTGGAGGAGATTCAAGGAGAAGACTTTGCATTACATCAGGCTTGACGCAGCTCTCTGCAGGAAGGGAAGTCGGCTCTCTGCAGGAAGGGAAGTCACTTCTCTGGACAAGAGTTAACAGCAACTACCTGGAGACAACGGTTCACTACAGGAAGAAGAATCTGTCTGAGAGATATGAGTAGACAAAGCAGATCTCTTCCCAGAGAGCGATCCAGCAGCTTTTGGAGACGACAGCTCGCTACAAGTTTACAACTCTACCAGAAGTATATTAATGTCTCATTTTCCCCACCTTCCTTCAAACATTCCTTATTTCCATTTCTTTCATATTAGCCAGTCTAATAGGTCTGTGAAACTTCCAATCAATAATGAATGAGAATATTTTTTCTGTTTTCCTCATTTATCAATTGGAAAATGATTCTTATTTTTTATAAATATGCCACAGTTCTCTATGTTAGGAAAAAAAAGGCCTTTATCAAAGAAATTTGATTCAATTTTTTATTCCCAGTTACTCTTTCTAACTGTATTTCACCCCTTTTTTTATTCTTTCTCTCTACTTTTCAGCTTTTCCTCCTCAAAAGTGTTTTGCTTCTGTCTAATCTCCCCCTTAATCAGTCCTTCCTTTCAACATTCTCATTCACCACATCCTCCTTTATTTAGAATGTATTATTGGGGAGGACTTTCAGCCAAGATGGCGGCATGAAGGCAGACAGCTGCTTAAGCTCTGTGTTTTCTCTCAGGACTTACTTCATCACAAGCTTTGGAGTTAATGCTTGACCAGAAAAGAAACCCACAAATAATCACCAACCGAAGACATCCTTGAAATTCACCAGAGAAGGTCTGTGTTTGCTTGGGGGCGTGTCAAACAGTTTGGGCTCAGACTGAGGCCAGGCAGCCAGAGAGAGACAGGCAGCTCAAACTGCAGACTAGAGACGGTAGGGGTACGATCTCTTCCATTTCTGAGAAAAGACTTTTACCCCAGTGCTGATACTCCATCTTAGCAGCAAGCCAGGAACAGCAGAGAAGGTGTAATTACCAGAGGTAATCTCTCAGACCCGGCCACCCCCACCCCTACCCGGGAGTGACGCAGTGCCTTCTTAGAGCCTCAGAGGGCAGACACAGGCAGGACAGCCATTGCTTTCCTGTTAGTGCCTTGCTACTGTCTCCCTCAGTCTGTACAGGAAGCTCTGTAACACCTTCCAGCCCCATCCCCCCCAGAAACAGACCAATTGTTTCTCTTGTCAATTTGTTTTCTTTGATTCTGCTCTGACAAAATGAACAAAAAATTCAAAAGGGCTCTAACCATTGACAGCTTCTGTATGGAGAGAGAGCAGACTTCAAATACTGAGGACACTAAAAGCAGATTGTCTCCAGAGGAATCCCCTAAGGGGAATATGAGCTGCTCCTCAATACAAAAGAATCTCAGGGAGGAAATCAAGAAGGCTCTCACAAGAGAGCTAGAAGACAAATGGGAAAAGGAAAGGGAAGCTTGGCAAGAGAGTCTGGAGAAGTTATCCAGAGTGGATAAAGAGATCAAATCATTGAGAAATAAAATTAGTGAATTAGAAAAGGTAAACAACTCCAAGGAAAACAGGATTAGTGAGCTGGAAAAAGAAAACAGCTGTCTAAAAAATAAAATGGATGAAATGGAAAAAAAATCCATAGAAGAAAAAAAAAACACTAAAAAACTCAATTGGACACTTACAAAAAGATATAAAAAAGTGAGTGAAGAAAATACATCATTGAAAATTAGACTCAAACAAGTAGAAATAAAGGGCTCAAGGAGAAACCAAGTAGTCAAGCAAAACCAGAAAAAGGAAACAATTGAAAAGAATGTCCAGTACCTTACTGGAAAGACAACAGACCTGGAAAACAGATCCAGCCTGGAAAATGTGAGGAAAAAATTAGCCTGGACACTATTTTCCAGGAAATTATCAAAAAGAACTTCCCAGATGTTTTGGAAACAGAGGGCAAAATAGACATTGAAAAAATTCATCGATCACCTAATGAAAGTGATTCTAAAATCAAAATGCCAAGAAATCTAGTGGCCAAGTTCAAGAACCATCAGATGAAGGAAAAAATACTGGAAGCTGCTAGAAAAAAGCAATTCAGATATGGAGGAGCCACAATAAGGATAACCCAGGAACTAGCAGCGTCCACATTAAAAGAACAAAGGGCCTGGAATATGATATTCCAAAAGGCAAAGGAACTTGGTATGCAGCCAAACTTACCCAGCAAAAATGAGCATCGTTTTCGAGGGAAGAAGATGGACATTTAACGAAATAAATGAATTCCATCTATTTTTGATGAAAAAACCAGACCTCCACAAAATGTTTGATCTTCAAATACAGAACTCAAAAGATTTCTAAAAAGGTAAAAAGAAATCTTGAGAACTATATTTCTGCCATAGAGATATGTAAAGAACACATGTATAATTTGTCCTAGAAACTAGAGGTGGAAAGGAAATTATATCATAAAAAAGGGAAAAGTGGTGGTACTACATCCCATGAAGAGGCAAAGGTAACCTATTATATCTGAGAGAAAGAAAGGTGGGAGATGAACATAGTGTGTTTCAATAGACATATTTGATTCATGGTGAAACTTCTTCCACTTCATTGAAAAGTGAAAGGGAAGGAGTAAGCTATGGGGAAGGCAATACAGAAATTGTGACAAAAAGGGGTAAAATAGGAAGAGGAACTTTAAGGTGGGGGAGGGATACAAAAAGGGAGGGATGTGAAAAGCAAGTGGTGTGCACAAGTTTAATACTGGGTAGGGGAGTAACAGGGAAGGAAAGGAGAAAAGCATAAGCAGGGATTAACAGGATGGCAAGCAATCCTGACCATAAATGTGAATGGGGTAAACTTTCTCATAAAAAGGAAGCAGTTAGCAGATTGGATTAAAAGTCAGAATCTTATATGTTATTTACAAGAAACACACCTGAAATAGGGTGATACATTCAAACTAAAAGTAAAATGGTGGAGCAGAATCTATTCTGCTTCAAGCAAAACCAGAAAAGCAGGAGTATCCATCCTCATCTCAGATCAAGCAAAAACAAAAATTGATCTAATTAAAAGAGATAAGGAAGGGCATTATATCCTGCTAAAGGGTAGCATAGATAATGAAGCAGTATCAATATTAAACATATATGCACCAAGTGGTTCAGTCTCTAAATTCTTAAAAGAGAAATTAGGAGAGCTGCAAAAAGAAATATACAGCAAAACTATAATAGTGGGAGAGCTCAACCTTCGACTCTCAGAATTAGATAAATCAAACCACAAAATAATTAAGAAAGAAGTCAAAGAGTTTAATAGAATACTAGAAAAGTTTGATATGATAGATATTTGGCAAAAACTAAATGGAGACAGAAAGGAGTAAACTTTCTTCTCAGCAGTTCATGGAACCTATATAAAAATTGATTATATACTAGGACATAAAAAACTCAAAATCAAATGCAGTAAGACAGAAATAGTAAATGCATCCTTTTTAGATCACAATGCAATTAAAATTAAATTTAATAAAAAGACCCATAATAAAAAGAAAATAGACCAAAAATTACTGGAAACTAAATAATCTTACACTAAAGAATGATTGGGTAAAACAGCAAATCATAGACATCATTAATGACTTCACCCAAGAAAATGACAATAATGAAACATCATACCAAAATGTGAGGGATACAGCAAAAGCAGTAATAAGGGGAAGTTTTATATTTCTAGAGGCCTACTGCATAAAATAGAGAAAGAGAGGGTCAAGAAATTAGGCTTACAACTAAAATTGCTAGAAAAGGAACAAATTAAAAACTCAGACAAACACGAAACTTGAAATTCTAAAAATAAAATGTGAGATTAATAAAATTGAAAGTAATAAAACTATTGAATTAATTAATAAAACTAAAATTTCGTTCTATGAAAAAAACAACAAAATAGACAAACCCTTAGTAAATCTTATTAAAAAAAGGAAAGAGAAAAAGCAAATTGTTAGTCTTGAAAATGAAAAGGGAGAACTCACTACTAATGAAGAGGAAATTAGAACAATAATTAGGAACTACTTTGCTCAACTTTATGCCAATAAATTTGATAACTTAAATGAAATGGAAGAATACTTTCAAAAATATAGGCTTCCTAGATTAACAGAGGAGGAGATAAATTGCTTAAATAGACCCATTTCAGAAAAAGAAATAGAACAAGCTATTAACCAACTCCCTAAGAAAAAATCCCCAGGACCAGATGGATTTACATGTGAATTCTACCAAATGTTTAAAGAACAACTAACTCCAATGCTATATAAACTATTTTTAAAAAATAGGGATTGAAGGAGTCCTATGAAATTCCTTTTATGACACAGACATGGTACTGATACCTAAACCAGTTAGATTGAAAATTGAGAAAGAAAACAATAAACCAATTTCCTTAATGAATATTGATGCTAAAATCTTAAATAAGATATTAGTAAAAAGACTTCAGGAAATCATCATCAGGATAATACACTATGATCAAGTAGGATTTATATCAGGAATGGAGGGCTGGTTTAATATTAGGAAAACTATTAGTATAATTGACCATATTAATAATCAAATTAATAAAAACCATATGATCATCTCAATAGATGCAGAAAAAGCATTTGATAAAATCCATCATCCATTCCTACTAAAAACGCTTGAGAGTATAGGAATAAATGGACTACTCAAAATAATAAGGATCATATATTTGAAACTGTCAGTAAACATCATATGTAATGGCAATAAACTGGAACCTTTCCCTGTAAGATCAGGAATGAAACAAGTTTGCCAACTATCACCATTACTATTCAATATAGTACTGGAAACACTAGCCTTGGTAATAAGAGCCGAGAAAACGATTCAAGGAATTAGAGTAGGAAATGAGGAAATCAAACTATCACTCTTTGCAGATGACATGATGCTATACTTAGAGAACCCACAAGACTCTGCTCAAAAGCTATTGGAAATAATTTAGAACTTTAGCAAAGTTGCAGGATACAAAATCCATATAATCATACAAGTAAAACAAAACAAAACAAAACAAGAACAAAAACAAAGGGAATATAAAAAAAAAAGGATAGAAAACAAGCACACACAGAAAAAGAACTTTGACCAATGAAAGCTTCTTATAGTGACAGGGAAGACCAAAACATTAATTCAGACAAGAAAAAAATCTCCACAGAAGAAATTTCAAAGACTGGTATGAATTGGTCTCAAGTACAAAGAAGCTTCTTGAAAAAGTTCATAAAAAACTTTATAAGAAAAAAAAACAAAAAAAAACAAAAAAAAAAAAAACAAAAAAAAAAAAACAGAGGTAGAAGAAAAAATGAGAAAAGAAATGTGAGGTAGGTATGTAAGAGAGTCAACGGATTTGAAAAGGAAGACAATACCTTACAAAATAGAATTGTGTGAATGCAAAAAAAAAAAAAAAAAATCATTGAAGAAAACAACACCCTAAAAAGCAGAATTAATCAAATAGAAAAACAGACACTAAAATGGACTTCAGAAAATCACACATTAAAAAGGAGAATATGCAAATGGAAATTAACAATTCTTATGAGACATCAAGAATCTCTCAAACTAAAAAGGATGAAAAAATGGAAGAAAATGTAGAATACATTATTGGGGGAAAAATTGACCTGATAAATAGATCCAGGAAAAACAATTAAAAAATCATTGGTGTACCTGAAGGCCATGACCAAAAATAGAGCCTGGATGGCATTCTTTAAGATATCATCAAGGGAAATTGCTCTAACATTCTAAAAAACAGAGGGGAAGATAGTCATTAAAAATTCATCTATCATCTCCAGAAAGAAATTGCCCAAGGAAAACTCCAAGGAATATTGTTGCAAAACTCCAGAACTATAATATCAAGCTAAAAATACTGCAATTTGCCACACAAAACAATTCAAGTTTCAAGGAGCCACAGTCAGGATTACCTAGGACCTGGCAGCTTTGACAATAAATGATTGGAAGATCTGGAACATAATATTTTGGAAGGCAAAGTATCTGCAGTTACAACCGAGAATTACCAACTCACATAAACTGACCATCATCTTTCAGAAGAGGAGATGGATCTTCAATAAAATAAGAGACTTTCAATCATTTTTATTGAAAAAAATATAACTAGAAATTTTGATCTTCAAACACAGGACTCAAGAGAAGGATACAAAAGTAAAATGGAGAAGTATATATATATATATATACATATATATATATATATATATATATATATATATATATATATATATATATACATATATATATATATATATATGTATATATATATATATATATATATATACTTATATATATATACCTCCCAAAATCCATTACAATAAAGGCAAGAAAGGAGAGAGATAAGCATTGTCTAAAGTTTGATCACTTTTCAGTGATCTAAGGCAATCACAATAAACTTCAGATAGAAAATATTGTTTGTATCTAGAAAGACAGCAATGGAATTTGAATGTAATTCAACACATGCTATGTTTATTTGTACTTTCTGTTTTTTGCCTTCCCTGTGTTTCTTGTTCTGATTTTTCTCTCTTGAAATGATTTAAAAGAATTATGTATTAAAAAGTTAATATACATATATAACCAGAAAAAAGAAAATAAACAAAGAAAAGAAAGTAGAAAGCTACAAAACTGGTTGAATCGCTGAAGCTTGACATCCAGGTCTGATATATACTCAGTAATGTCCACTATGAATATTAGATCACATAGCCACTTGTTGTCATTGAGTTCCTTGACAGTTTTTCCTATCATCTCCATGTATTTCTTGATTTCATCCCTCAATTTGTAAAACTTCATGAACATCTTTACCACAAGACAGCCTCTATCCTTCACAATGTTAAAAAAGATCACCAAACTTAGTCATCATCACTTAGGAATTCCTTAAATCGACAGTTGTAAAACCCTCTGCTTTTGACAAAATTTATGCTTGATACTACAGTTGACATCACATTGTTGAGCTACAATGATTGTGCACATATTTTTTTAGTTCTCTGATGCAAATAAATACTCTGAAAACCCAATAGCCACCATAAACTCTTATACAAACACTCATATTACATGAGGCCTCAGTTTTTTTTTTTTTTTTGCAATTAGCTTTTTACTGCATGTCTTGTCTGAATAAGTTTCTGTCACAACAAACCCTAATAAAAGTAGCTTCTTGAGATTCTAACCTCTTCTGAAGAGCATTCACTTTTATCAAGATTCATTTAGCCTCTTGATTCATTTAATTTAGTATGTTTTGAGCAGTAACCATGCTCAAAATTGTCTTTTTTCCTTACTGCTAATGCATCACCACATTCCAGACACATGGTTTGCCTTTAATTTCAACAACAAAAAATAAACACTTGTCAATTTCTCTTGGAAATATCAACATTGCATCAACTGTTCTTGATTGATGAAACTTTTAGTATGTCACACCAAAAGTTTTAGTAACTACCTAGTGAATGTGTCATCAGTGACACAATTATTTAGCTTTGATCTCTGTTATAATCCTGTGTCTTTTATGTAGAACGTATCAAATATTTGTATTATGAACTTTGTGTTTTTTCTGTGTAATGTAATTTATATAATCTTCACTTGAAATTCAGTTTTTGCAATGTTTTTTGATCATGAACTTGTCAATAAAGTTTGGATTGGAATAATCATCCCACCTCACCAGGTGCTATCTTGTTACATTTTATTTCCACACCACCAGATTGCTGTAGATTTCTCAGAGTATGTTAACACTCCAAATATGCCTGGCACTGACTGTTTTCTGAGTCATTACAAGCAGATGAGCCTTTGGGCAGCCAAGAAGAAGCATATATTTCTGTCCCATCATGTATTTATGTGTGTCCTGTTGGAAATGGTTGTTCCTTGTTTTTCCTTCAAACTTTACATTATTATTATAAGTCACTTAGTATAAATTTATATTGTCATGAAAATCAATAAATTTATTGAATTAAGAATTTTACTTGCAGTTGCCTTAGCAGGGGCAGACCAAATAATTTCATAATCCTTATACAGCCTACAGACCAGACATTATTCACTGTTGCTTTACATGTAGGCTTATCTTTGATTGTTATCTTTTGAGTATGTGTGTTGATATTCTTTGTCACCAGAGTAACTTCCTATAATCAGAATATTTTTCTATTGTTTGCTCATTTTCCCCAGCATATTAACTGACTTTTAATTCTTTGTTAAAATAGAAATCTGCTTCCAGTATGAAGGGTACACTGTCCCAAGTTTTAGAAGTTTTGTGAAGCAGTTTTCTGAGATAGTTCCAAAGATCTATAAGTTTTAAGTACTTCTAATGTAGAATGATTTGATGTGAAGTGTGTTTACTACTGTGCTGGCCTGTGCTCTGGTCTTTGATTGACTACTTGAACTGTGAGAAGGGTACCCATTCCATTGTGTCTGCAATCTCTGGTGTGCTAGACCTTTTCTTCATCTTGCTACCTAGGTCTGTTATCCAGATGGGAAAAGCAACAGAGTTCTGTTACAGTGCTAGCAAAGAAACCCTCATAATCACCTTCTGACTAGTTGATTAACTCACTTGTTATCTATGGAATGAGAACTCCTTGACTCAGTGGCTTGTAAATCTTTCTCCTGGTTTTCTGGGATTAAGGCTGTTCTGGGAAGGCCTGTGCCCAACTTTGCTTCATTCTCGCCCCACTGTGACTGACCTAAGTTGTCTTTGGTATTTGTGGACTCAGAGGTCTAGAATCAATTCAGACTGCCCAATGATTCAATTGCCCTGATTCTTCCAAATTGACCTGAGCTGGAAAATTGTGTCTTGTCAATTTTAACTCCCTAAAATTTGTTTAGAGATATTATTTAAGGTATTTAGAGAAGTTTGGAGGAGAACTTGGGAGAGTCCATGACTTTTCTCTGCCATGTTGACCACAGCCTGTTATGTTTAGTTTTAAAAGGCAAATCATGTAAGTTCTGTTTCATTAACTTTTTGTTCAATTTGACTTAAAAAAGTAAGTTCTTTCTGCTGCAATTCTCTATAGCAATTATATTCTTTCTAGTTGCCATTATAAATAAAAAGAAAGAAAGAAAAATGTGTTTAATGGGAACATGTTTAACTTTAAATCATTTTTAAGACTCAGTAGCTACAGTTTTACTCACTTGACCTTATTAAATAGAGTTAAGCCTATCAATGCTGATTTCTTGCAGTTTCCTTTTATATCTTGAGTTTAAAACACTTGCAATTTACTCTGTCTGAAAATAATTATAAGTGCATTACCTTCACATCAACTTAGGGGAAGTAAGGTTCACTGAACCTACAAAGAGCAAATTACAAAAAGAATTGTTTGTGGATGTCATTATCAGCAGGAAAAAAAAATGCTAGTCTCTTACTTTGTTGCTAAGTAAATAGCCAGCAAGCTACTCTAGAAGGGTCCAGAATTTATGAAATATCTTTAGTCGTATTTTGGTAGAACTTTAACCATCAACTATATGGAAAATATATGTCACAATTTTATATTTAATTTGTATGATTAGTATTGTCTCCATTATTTTTAGAATTCTAGATAATCAACAAAACAGCAAATCATAGCCTGATTCAAAACATGTTAGTGATCATGTTGTAAATGCTTATTTTGAAATGTTCTCAATCTGCTCTACAAATCCAGTAGAATTTAGCTCCAGAACAAGACAGATGTATTAGAAATAAATCAGTCAAAAAATGATCATTAAGTGCCTATTGTAGGTTCCAGGCACTGCAATGCTGAGAAAATAAAAATAGAATAAACAAATGAGTTCTTGCTCTCTGCTGCTCACAGAAAAATGGGGAAGAAAATATGAAAACTGATATGTATAAAGGAGGTATGAATTAGATAAATTAGAAGAAAATACTAGCATTAAACAGGACATGTAATGACTTTTTATAGAAGGTGGAATTTTGCCTAGAGCTTCAAGCAGATCCAGGGAGTAAAGGAAGCCATGAGACAGAGATAAGGAGGTAAGAAATTCAGAAAAGGCAGACAGCCAGGACAAATGCTAGATAGAATGACTATTGCAGTGTTCTCTTGTCTAAATAAAATCTAGTACTGTCTAGATAAAATCTAGAGGCATGATATTCCCTACACCTCAATACCTACCACCAATTAAGGCTCTGGGGACAGAAGGTATTTGTTGCCCATGATGGTTTAATTGGGGGACATGCACTCATTTAGTACATTATAATATTTAAGTCAATATTAAGTAAGATTGATCACATGAACAATGAGATTAAAAAATCTTGCTGAAGAAAACAATTCCTTAAAAATTAGAATAAAACAAGTGAAAGTAATTATTTCATAACACATCAAGAGCCAGTTAAGCCACATCAAAAGAACAAAAAAGAGAAGAAAAAATGAAGTATCTCATAGAAAAAAAAATGACTTGGAAAATAGATGGATGAGAAATATTTTGAAAATTATGAGTGCCATGATCAGAAAAATAACTCAAAAAGCATTCTTCAAGTAATGATCAAGAAAATTACATGGATACTCAAGAACCCTTGAATAAAATAAAAATTAAGAAATTTCATTCATTACCATGCGAAAAAGATTCAACAAACGAAAACGCCAAGGAATATTATAGCCACATTCTGGAGCACTCGGGTAAAGAGGTAAATATTGCAAACAGGAACATTAAGCCACAGTCAGGCTAAGAAAACATTTAGCAGCTTCTATATTGACAACATTATTATTATTCTTATATTCCTAAATGGGATATTTTTGCTTGTAATTAATTAGAATTTCATCATTATCCTTTTTGTCATTGTTATTTCAATGGAAGATAAACATCAATCAAAAGTTCAGTTTATAAAAGAAAAACATAGAAAAGACAGGAGAGGGGATCATAAAACTTTTAACTTCAAATATGTATGAATCTTGAACATCAAAAATATTTTGTTGAACATCCAACAAATTTTAAAAATGGGGGTTTTGTATCTCTATAGAAAAAGTAGTTATTTGTCTTTTAAGAAGTAAAATGATACAAAGAAACTGTGCTAGCCAACAGGAGAAATTATCCAATAAAAACTGAAAGAAAAAATAGCAATGACAATGGATATCAGGGAGATAGGAGGCCACTGATTACAATAGAGATTGCTAGAATAGATAAACGAATAGAGAAAGAGAGAAAGAAAAGAAAAGAGAGAGAGAGAGAGAGAGAGAGAGAGAGAGAGAGAGAGAGAGAGAGAGAGAGAGAGAGAGAGAAAGAGAAAGAGAAAGAGATATGAAGGAAGGAAAGAAGGGAGGAAGAAAGGAAAGGAAAGAAGGGAGGAAGGAAGAATTCAAAACTACCAACAGTTATGTAAAACTGCTTCAAATCAACAGTGATTACAAAGGCATTCCCCTTGATTAAGCACTACCACATCCTAGTCTGTATCCTAAAGAGATTTAAAAGTGGGGACTTAGGAATTCCTGGGGTGGAGCCAAGATAGCAGAGTGAAGTCAGGAAGCTCCTGGAGCTCTCCCAATTTCTCTCAAAAGCCTCTTGACAGATTCTGATGGAATGAAACCATTCTCCAGATCAAGATACACTGAAAACCTTCAAGAAAGTTCAGTCTCACTGGGGTGAAAAGGGTGTCTGGATAAGATAGACTCGGTGAAAGCCAATAAGAGGGTCTTAATCACAGCAAATCAGCATATAAGACTTTCTGTCTTTACTCAGTAAGAAGCTAATCAGTAGGTTACTTTCCAGTTCCAGCTCAGAAGGCAAACTGTGGGAAACCAAACTGTTTCATTTTAAAAAGCTGGCAAACTAATCCCTAAAAACACAAGGGGCCCTTTTCTTCAAAGCTAAGGCTCAAAACTTAACAGGAAGCTTGGGACAGTGCTTGTTTTACTCCAGGAGCAGAGCTCAACCAACAAAGTAAAAACAACAGGAAATATCAAAAGAAAAGGAAAGAAAATGAGAAAGAAAGAGAAAAGAACTTTGAAGTTAAATACTACTATGGTGACAGAGCAGAACAAAACACAAACTTAGATGAGGACAGAATGTCTACAGAAGAAATCTCAAAGATTGATGTGAATTGGTGTCATGTCAAAATAGTTTTCTTGGAAATGCTCATAAAAGACTTCAAAAGGCAAATAAGGGAGGTAGAAGAAACAATGAGAAAGGAAATGGAAGGTATACATGAGAATTTGGAAAAGGAAGAAAAAATGTGAAGAAAACAACTCATTAAACTATAGACTAAATCAAATGTAAAAAGAGATATAAAAGATAATTGAAGAAAATCACACATTAAAACAAGAACAGGAAAGTTGAAATCTAATGATTTGTGAGATAGCAAAAATCAGTAAAACTAAAATGAATGGAAAAAAAAAATTGAAGAAAATGTGAAATACTTCATTTGCAAAACAGCCAATCTGTAAAATGGAACCATAAGAAACAATTTAAAAAGTGTTGACTTACCTGAAGGTCATGATAAAGAAAAGAGCTTGGATAGGATTCCACAAGAAGTCATTAAGGAAAACTGCCCCAATATTGTAGAAACAGAGGGGGAAATACTCATTGAAAGAATCTATCAATCACTTCTGGAAAGAGATCCCACAAGGAAAACCTCAAGGAACATTATTGTAAAATTCCAAAACTATAATCTCAAGCTAAATTACTGCATGTTGCCAGACAAAAACAATTCAGGTATCATGGGGCAACAGTTAGGATTGCTCAGATCTGTCAGCTTTTACAACAAAGGACTGGAAGACCTAGAATACCATATTTTGGAAGAGAAAGAACCTAAGGTTACCATCAAAAATTAACTACACAGTGAGATTTAGCAATTTCTTTCAGGGGAGGAGATATAACTTCAATGAAGTAAGAGACTTTCAATCATTTCTATAGAAAAAATCAGAATTAAATGGAAGATTTAATTTACAAACACATGATGCAAGAGAACCAAAAGGAAAATGAGGGAATATAAATATGTATATATGTATGTATATATAAAGGTTAAACTGTTTACATCCCTAGATGGGAATTCCCTAGATGGGAATTTTTTTTTTATTATATATATTTTTTTTATAATATTATCCCTTGTATTCATTTTTCCAAATTATCCCCGCCTCCCTCTATTCCCTCCCCCCGATGACAGGCAATCCCATATATTTTACATGTGTTACAATATAGTCTAGGTACAATACATGTTTGTGAATATCATTTTCTTGTTGCACAATAAACATTAGAATCCGAAGATACATGCAACCTGGGCAGACAGATATTAGTGCTAACAATTTACATTCACTTTCCAGTGTTACTTCTCTGGGTTTAGTTATTTCTGTCCATCATTGATCAACTGGAAGTGAGTTGGCTCTTCTTTATGTTGAAGATTTCCACTTCCATCAGAATACATCCTCATACAGTATTGTTGTTGAAGTGTACAGTGATCTTCTGGTTCTGCTCATTTCACTCAGCATCAGTTGATTTAAGTCTCTCCAGGCCTCTCTGTATTCCTCCTGCTGGTCATTTCTTACAGAGCAATAATATTCCATAACCTTCATATACCACAATTTACCCAACCATTCTCCAACTGATGGACATCCATTCATCTTCCAGTTTCTAGCTACTACAAAAAGAGCTGCCACAAACATTTTGGCACATATATGTTTCTTTCCGCTCTTTAGTATTTCTTTGGGATATAATCCCAGTAGTAGCGCTGCTGGGTCAAAGGGTATTCACAGTTTGATAACTTTTTGGGCATAATTCCAAATTGCTCTCCAGAATGGCTGGATTCTTTCGCAACTCCACCAGCAATGTATCAGTGTCCCAGTTTTCCCACAGCCCCTCCAACATTCATCATTATTTGTTCCTGTCATCTTAGCCAATCTGACAGGTGTGTAGTGGTATCTCAGAGTGGTCTTAATTTGCATTTCTCTGATCAGTAGTGATTTGGAACACTCTTTCATGTGAGTGGATATAGTTTCAATTTCTTCCTCTGAGAATTGTCTGTTCATATCCTTTGACCATTTATCAATTGGAGAATGGTTCGGTTTCTTATAAATTATGGGCAGTTCTCTATATATTTTGGAAATGAGACCTTTGTCAGAACCTTTGTTTTTAAAAATATTTTCCCAATTTGTTACTTCCCTTCTAATCTTATTTGCATTAGTAATATTTGTACAGAAATTTTTAGTTTGATGTAATCAAAATCTTCTATTTTGTGATCAATAATGATCTCTAGTTCTCCTCTGGTCAAAAATTCCTTCCTCCTCCACAAGCCTGAGAGGTAGATTATCCTCTGTTTCTCTAAACTATTTATTATCTCCCTCTTTATGCCTAAATCATGGACCCATTTTGATCTTATCTTGGTATATGGTGTTAAGTGTGGATCCATATCTAATTTCTGCCATACTAATTTCCAGTTTTCCCAACAGTTTTTTCCGAATAATGAATTTTTATCCCTAATGTTGGTATCTTTGGGTTTGTCAAAGATTAGGTTGCTATATATGTATCCTTTTTTGTACTTTGTATCTAATCTGTTCCACTGATCTACCGGTCTATTTCTTAGCCAATAGCAAATGGTTTTGGTGACTGCTGCTATATAATATAGCTTTAGATCAGGTACACTTAGACCACCTTCCTCTGAGTTTTTTTTTTTCATTAGTTCCCTTGCAATTCATGACCTTTTATTCTTCCATATGAATTTTGTTGTTATTTTTTCTAGGTCATTGAAATAGTTTCTTGGGAGTCTGATTGGTATAGCACTAAATAAGTAGATTAGTTTGGGGAGTATTGTCATCTTTATTATATTCGCTCCGCCTATCCAAGAGCACTGAATGTCTTTCCAATTATTTAAATCTGATTTTATTTTTGTGGCAAGTGTTTTGTAATTTTTCTCATATAATTCCTGACTATTCTTTGGTAGATGGATTCCCAAATACTTTATACTCTCAACATTTGTTTGGAATGGGATTTCTCTTTGTATCTCTTGCTGTTGCATTTTGTTAATGATATATAAAAATGCCGAGGATTTATGTGGATTTATTTTGTATCCTGCCACTTTGCTGAAATTTTGAATTATTTCTAGTAGCTTTTTAGCAGAGTCTTTGGGATTCTCTAAGTATACCATCATGTCATCTGCAAAGACTGATAGTTTAATTTCCTCATTTCCTACTCTAATTCCTTGAATCTCTTTCTCGGCTCTTATTGCCGAGGCTAGCGTTTCTAGTACTATATTGAATAGTAATGGTGATAGTGGGCAACCTTGTTTCACTCCTGATCTTACTGGGAAAGGTTGCAGTTTATTTCTATTGCATATTATGCTTACTGAAGGTCTTAAATATATGCACCTGATTATTCTAAGGAATAGTCCATTTATTCCTATACTCTCAAGAGTTTTTAGTAGGAATGGATGTTGGATTTTGTCAAATGCTTTTTCTGCATCTATTGAGATGATCATATGGTTCTTATTAATTTGATTATTAATGTGGTCAATTATATTAATAGTTTTCCTAATATTAAACCAGCCCTGCATTCCTGCAATAAATCCTACTTGATCATAGTGTATTATCTTGGAGATGATTTTCTGAAGTCTTTTTGCTAATATCTTATTTAAGATTTTAGCATCAATATTCATTAAGGAGATTGGTCTATAATTTTCTTTCTCAGTTTTCGATCTACCAGGTTTAGGTATCAGTACCATGTCTGTGTCATAAAAGGAGTTTGGTAGGACTCCTTCATCCCCTATTTTTTCAAATAATTTATATAACATTGGGGCTAATTGTTCTTTAAATGTTTGGTAGAATTCACATGTGAATCCATCTGGCCCTGGGGATTTTTTCCTGGGGAGTTGATTAATAGCTTGTTCTATTTCTTTTTCTGAAATGGGACTATTGAAGCAATTTATCTCCTCCTCTGTTAATCTAGGGAGCCTATATTTTTGGAGAAAGTCATCCATTTCACTTAAGTTATCAAATTTATTGGCATAAAGTTGGGCAAAGTAACTCCTTATTATTTCTCTAATTTCCTCTTCATTGGTGGAAAGATCCCCCTTTTCATTTGTAAGACTATCAATTTGATTTTCCTCTTTCTTTTTTTTGATCAAATTTACCAAAGGTTTATCTATTTTATTGGCTTTTTCATAAAACCAACTCTTGGTTTTATTTATTAATTCAATAGTTTTTTTACTTTCAATTTTATTGATTTCTCCTTTTAATTTTTGTATTTCGAGTTTAATTTTTGGTTGGGGGTTTATAATTTGGTCTTTTTCTAGCCTTTTAAGTTGTAAGCCCAATTCGTTAATCTTCTCTTTCTCAATTTCCTTCAAATAAGCCTCTAAAGATATAAAATTTCCCCTTATTACTGCTTTAGCTGCATCCCAAAGATTTTGATAGGATGTCTCATCATTGTCATTATCTTGGGTGAAATTGTTAATTGTTTCTATAATTTGCTCTTTCACCCAGTCATTCTTTAAGATGAGATTATTCAGTTTCCAATTACTTTTTGGTCTATTTACCCCTAACTTTTTACTGAATGTAGCTTTTATTGCATTGTGATCTGAGAAGAAGGCATTTATTATTTCTGCCTTCCTACATTTAATTTTGAGATCTTTATGTCCTAATATATGGTCAATTTTTGTATAGGATCCATGAACTGCTGAGAAGAAAGTATATTCCTTCCTATTGCCATTCAGTTTTCTCCAAAGGTCTATCATACCTAGTTTTTCTAATGTTCTATTTACTTTTTTAATTTCTTTCTTGTTTGTTTTGTGGTTTGATTTGTCTAAATCTGAGAGTGCAAGGTTGAGATCTCCCACTATTATAGTTTTACTGTCTATTTCTTCTTGCAGTTCTCTTAACTTTTCCTTTAGAAAGTTAGATGCTATACCACTTGGTGCATATATGTTTAGTATTGATATGGCTTCATTATTTATGCTACCTTTCAGCAGGATATAGTTTCCCTCCTTATCTTTTTTAACGAGATCTACTTCTGCTTTTGCTTGATCTGAGATAAGGATAGCTACCCCTGCTTTTTTGGCTTTACCTGAAGCATAATAGGCTCTGTTCCAACCTTTTACCTTTACTCTGTATGTATCTCCCTGCTTTAAGTGTGTTTCCTGTAGACAACATATTGTAGGGTTCTGCATTTTGATCCAATCTGCTATCCGTCTCCGTTTGATGGGATCGTTCATCCCATTTACATTTACAGTTAAAATTACTAATTCTGTATTTCCTGCCATCGTATTATCCCCAGATTATGCTTTTTTTCCCTTGACCCCCCTGATCCCCCTCCCCAATATTTAATTTACAGACCCCCCTTGTGATGCACAACCCTCCCTCTTTTTTTTTTTTTTTTTTTTTTTTTAGGATCCCTCCCCCCTCCCTCCAAGTCCCTTCACTTATTCTCCTTTTTCTTTTCCCTTTTCCTCTCCCCCCTTTTAATGAGGTGAGAGAAAATTCTCTGAAAAACAAATATGTTAATTATTTACTCTTTGAGCCTCTCCTGATGAGAGTATGATTCACACAATGATTCTCCCCCTCACTAAGTTCCCTCAGATATGGTGTATTTTCTATGCCTCTTCCTGGGATGTAGTTTCCCTCTTTTTATCATTCCTTCCCCTTTTTCTGAACCAACCTCCTTCCCTTTACTACACCCCCCTTTTTTTCTTTTATATCAGTAAAATCAAATTATCCTTAAGTACTTTTTATATACCCACAACAGAGTTACAGTTCTCAAGGGTTCTGTGTACCTTTTTCTGTTTCTCTTCAGTCTTGTGGATGTAGATCAAATTTTTTGTTTAAGTCTGGTTTTTTTCTTAGAAACATATAGAATTCCTCTGTTTCATTGAATGACCATCTTCTTCCATGGAAAAAGATGCTATACTTAGCTGGGTAGTTCATTCTTGGTTGCAGTCCTTGATCTTTTGCCTTACGGAATAGCAGGTTCCAGGCCCTTCTGTCTTTCAATGTGGAGGCAGCCAGGTCTTGGGTGGCCCTTATTGTGGCACCTTGGTATTTAAATTGTTTTTTTCTAGCTGCTTGCAGGATTTTCTCCTTTGTGTGGTAATTCTGCAGCTTAGCCACTATATTCCGTGGTGTTCTTTTTTTAGGGTCTATTTCAGAAGGAGTTCGATGAATTCTTTCCACATCTACTTTCCCTTCTGTTTCTATTTTCTCTGGACAGTTCTCTTTGATAATTTCCTGTAAAATAGAATCTAGGCTCTTTTTTTGGTCATAGTTTTCGGGAAGTCCAATAATCCGCAGATTATCTCTCCTAGATCTATTTTCCAGGTCTATAGATTTTCCCAGTAAGTATTTGACGTTGTTCTCCAGCTTCTCATTTTTTTTGTTTTGTTTGACTGATTCTTGGGTTCTCTGTGAATCATTCATTTCTATTTGTTCCATCCTGACTTTTAAGGAGTTATTTTCTTCTTTCACAGTTTTTAGTTCTTTTTGTAAATGCCCAATTTCGTTTTTAAATGAATTATTTTGCTCTATTGAATTTTTTTTCCATTTCCCTAATTTTTTTTTGAGAATTATTTTCTTTTTCCAATTCAGAAATTCTATTTTCTTGAGACTTTTTTATCTTTTCCAATTCAGAAATCCTACTTTCCTGTGTTTTTTTAACCTTTTCTAATTCATAAATTTTGTTTCCCTGCATTTCCTGTGAATTCTTTTTTTTTTCCAACTCCAATTTCAGGACGTTGTTATTCTCTATCATAGCTTCCCTTTCCTTTCCCCATTTTTCTTCAATCTCCCTTAATTTTTTAAGAGTTTCTTCTAGGAGAGAGTTATGTGATGGGGGGCAGGAATCGTTCCCCTTTAGGTTGTTGTCTGCTGATTCTCTGCTGTCAACTTCCTCGGGGTTGGATACCCTCTCTTTCTCTGTGTAGAAGGAATCTATGGTTTTTCTGGGCTTCTTACTCATACTTGAAAAATCTTTTGGGGTCTGTCCCTTTAATGTTGAAACTCTAGATTCTCTTCAGCTGGTAAGTAGTGCTTCCAGTCCTTGTGGTATCTATCAGTCCTGGGCTTATTTTGAGACTTAATTTATCTAATTGGTTGTGAGGGAGTGAGGACATTCACAGAGTAGTGTATTTCTTCTCTGCCATCTTGGCTCTGCCCCCCCTAGATGGGAATTCTTGAGAAATGTAACTGTAACTGGTGCATGGATTGAAAATGTGGTTGTGAATGGACTCTGATGTGATGATATTAAAGAAAAAGTCATTAAGAAGTAGAAAATGATCTGTACTGCAAAAAGAGGAAAGGGAAGACTAATGGGACAATAAATTCACAAAAGATCCATTACAATATAGGGAAAGAATGGAAAGGGATGAGCTTTGTCTGAAGCTTGATCTCATCACTTTAGCTTTAAGTGTGAATAATTTAATCATTCAGATGTATATAGAAATTTATCTACCCCTATAATGAAGGAGGACCAAGAGGAAAATAAAAGAGAAAGACAGTATAGAAAGGAGGGCAGCAAAATTAGAGGAAAAGGTAGAAAAATGGAGGAAGAATTGATAGAAGATAAGGTAGTTGGTGGAGTTGGTTTAAAAAAAAAACAAAAACATTCCTAATAGAAAAGGAGAGGGGTGATAGGAGATAAGGTAGTGTGTGGGGTGATATTAAAAACAAAACAAAACAAAACAAAACAAAAAAAAAAAAAAAAAAAAGAAAACAACACCCAAACAAAACAAAACAAAACAAAACAAACAAACAAACAAAAGCAAGCTTATGGACAGGGTAGAAAGAGAGAACAAACATATATACATGGGATAAAATAGGAAGGAGAGAATTTCAGAGTTGGTAATCATAATTGTGTATATGAATGGGGTGAAATCTTGCATAAAATAGAAGGAAATAGCAGAATGGATTAAAAAACAAACAACAACAACAACAACAACAACAACAAATCAGGGGACAACTAGGTGGTGCAGTGGATAGAGCACCAGCCTTGAATTCAGGAGGACCTGAGTTCAAATCTATTCTCAGACACTTCTTAACACTTCCTAGCTGTGTGACCCTGGGCAAGTCACTTAACCCCAGCCTCAGGAAACAAAACAAAACAAAACAAAACAAAACAAACAAAAAAACAGAATCCTACAATATGGTGTTTACAAGAAACACATCTGACAGAGAGAGATACATATAGGGTAAATGTGAGAGGCTGAAACAGAATTTAGTGTGCTTCATCTAAAGTAAAAAAAAAATAAGCAGGGGTAACAATTCTCAACTCAGATAAAGTGAAAGTAAAAATAAATCTGATTAAAAGAGATAAGGAAGGAAAACACATTTGGTAAACAATACCATAAATAATGAAATAGTAATGATACTAAATGTATATGTACAAAGTGCTAGAGCAGGCAAATATCTAGAGAATATTTTTAGCTACTTAAATAAACAGCAAAACTATTTTAGTGGGGGACCTCAACATTCTTTTCTCAGAATCAAATAAATCTCACCACAAAATAAACAAAAAAAGAAACTCTGAATGATAATAGCTTCTTAAGAACTCCAGATATGGTAGACTTCTGGAGAAAAATAAATAGGGACAAAATTACATACACTTTTGTCTCAGCAGTACATTATATCTACACAAAAACTAACTATGTATGAAGGCACAAAAACCTTACAATCAAATATAAAAAGGCATACATAATAAATAATTTCTTTTCAGACCATGATGTGATAAAAATACATTTGATAAAGGGTCAGGGAAAGACAGATTAAAAACCAATAGGAAATTAAATAATCTAATTCTAAAGAATGACTGGGTCAAACAAAACATTAGAGAAACAATGCATGGTTTCATCCAAGAAAATGACAAAAATGAGGCAGCACACTAAAACTAAAAAAGTTCTTTTTTTATTAATTTTATAATTATAAATTTTTGACAGTATATATGCATGAGTAATTTTTATAACATTATCCCTTGTATTCATTTTTCCAAATTTTCCCCTCCCTCTCTCTACTCTCTCCCCTAGATGACAGGCAATCCCATACATTTTACATGTGTTACAGTATAATCTAGATACAATATATGTGTGTAAATCCAATTTTCTTGTTGCATGTTAAGTATTGGATTCTGGGTAGATAGACAGTAGTGCTAATATTTTACATTAAATTCCCAGTGTTCCTTCTATGGATGTAGTTATTTCTGTCCATCATTGATCAGCTGGAAGTGAGTTGGATCTTCTTTATGTTGAAGATGCCACTTCCATCAGAATACATCTTCATACAGTATTGTTGTTGAAGTGTATAGTGATCTTGTGGTTCTACTCATTTCACTCAGCATCAGTTCATACAAGTCTCTCCAAGCCTTTCTGAATTCATCCTGCTGGTCATTTCTTACAGAGCAATAATATTCCATAGCCTTCATATGCCATAATTTATCCAACCATTCTCCAATTGATGGCCATCCATTAATCTTCTAGTTTCTAGCCACTACGAAAAGAGCTAATGCAGTTCTTAAGAAAATTTATTATCTTTAAATAGCTACATAAATTAAATAAAAAGTAGATCAGTGAAGAAGACATACAACTAAAAAAGCTAGAAAGAGAACAAATTAATAATGCCCAAATAGGAGCCAAATGAAATATTTTTAAATAAAGGAGAGATTAATAAAATAGAAACTAAGAAAACTGTTGAACTAATAAATAAAACTAAAAATTGGTTTTATGAAAAAAATAACAAAACAAAATTTGGTTTTATGCAAAAAAAAAACCCAACAAAACAAAGTTTTGGTTAATTTGATAGAAAAAGGTAAAAAAAAATCATAGTATCAATAATGAAAGGGGTGAACTCAGCACCAATGAGAAATAAATTGAAGCAATAATTAGAAGCTGTTTAGCTTAACTCTATAGAATTAAGTCTAATAATGAAATAGAAATTGGTGAATATTTGCAAAAATATAAACTGTAAAGGTTAACAGAAGAAGAAATAATAGACCTGAATAGTCCCATTTTAGGAAAATAAATTAAACAAGTCATTAACGAACTCCCAAGAAAATATCTCCAGAGCCAGATGGATTAACAAGTGAATTCTACAAAACTTTCAGAGAACAATTAATTGCAATACTATGTTTAGAAAAAATAGATAAAGGAGTACTGCCAAATTCCTTTTATGACACAAATATAGTATTTATTCCAAACCAGAAAGAGCCAAAAGAGAGAAAGAAAATTATAGACCAATTTATCTAATGAATAGTGATGCAAACATTTTAAATAAAATTTTGGAAAAGAGATTACAGCAACTTATCAGTAGAACAATACACTATAACCGAGTGGAATTTATACTAGAAACACAAGACTGATTCAGTATAAGGAACATTGTTACCATAATCAACCATATCAATAACAAAAGAAACAGAAATCATATGATAACTTCAATAGATGAAGAAAAGGCTTCTGACATAATACAGTGCCGATTCATATTTAAAATATCAGAGAACATTGGGATAAAGAAAGCTTTCCTTAAAATATTAAGCAATACCTAGCTAAAACCTACAGCAAGTTTTATTTGTAATGGAGAGAAGAAGCTGGATGCATTCCCAATAAGTTCAAGAATGAAACGAGGATACCCTATGTTGGCTTTAGCAATAAGAAAAATAAATTAAAGAATTAGAATAAAAAATGAGAAAACAAATTATCACACTTTGAAGATGATAAGATGATATACATAATGAATTCTAGAAAATCATCAAAAATCAACTGGAAGTAATCCACAGCTTTGTCAATGTTTCAAGAAAGAAAATAAAACCACACAAATCGTAAACATGTCTATATATAATCCTGATAAAGACCAACAGGAAGATATAGAAGGAGAAATCCCATAGGAACACAATTACAAAATACTTCTCACATAAATAAAATCAGATTAGACAATTGAGAAACTATTAATTGTTCAAGGCTAGGCTGATTTAATATAATAAACATTAAATTCTGCCTAAATTGGTCTACCTCTTCAGTGCCACATCGATTAAACTGTCAAAACATTATTTTATAATATTAAAAAAATACCAAAATACATCTGGAGGAACAGAATGTCAAGAATATGAGGGAAATTAATGAAAAAATGAAAAGTGTGGTGTCTTAGCAGTACCAAACATAAAACTATATTATAAAGCAACAGTAATCAAAACCAATTAGGGGTAAATAGACCAAAAAGTAATTGGAAACTGAATAATGTCATCTTAAAGAATGACTGGGTGAAACAGCAAATTATAGAAACAATTAATAATTTCACCCAAGAAAATGACAATGATGAGACATCATACCAAAATCTGTGGGATACAGCTAAAGCGGTAATAAGGGGAAATTGTATATCTTTAGAGGCTTATTTGAAAAAAATAGAGAAAGAGAAGATTAACAAATTGGGAATGCAACTTAAAAAAGCTAGAAAAAGACCAAATTAAAAACCCCCAACCAAAAATCAAACTTGAAATACAAAAACTAAAAGGAGAAATCAATAATATTAGAGAAATAATAAGGAGGTACTTTGCCCAAATTTATGCCAATAAATCTGATACCTTAAGTGAAATGGATGACTTTCTCCAAAAATATAGGCTTCCGGAGGCGGAGCCAAGATGGCTGAGAAGAAACACACGACTCAGTGAACATCCTCACTCCCTCACAACCAATTAGATAAATTAAGTCTCAGAATTAGCTCAGGACAGATAGATACCACAAGGACTGGAAGCACGACTTACCAGCTGAAGAGAATCTGGAGTTTCAACAGGAAAGGTCAGTTCTCAGGGGAGGAATAAGAGAGAGAAGCACAGACAGTGGGGTAGGGGCACACTGCGCCCATTGCGCTGGGAAGGGCTCTGGGATCAGAGAAGCCACTGAGGTAAAGGAATCTGGCACAGGCTGTTAGCTCTTCTCTGCTAATTATTTAGCAGTTCAGAAGAGAAAGCCAAAATATTTTAAAACTCAAATTAGATTTTCCCCGATCCTGGGGGTGACTCAGCAGAGACTCGGCACCAGGGGGCGTGGCCTCAGCTACCTCCTGAGAATAGTTAAGAGATTGACAAGTGGGTGGATACGGCCCAAGGCAACACACACTGCCTAGCTTAGCTGGAGGGAGTGGAACTCAGCTCCAGGAAGTCCCAGAGAAGCAGAACCTTTGAACTAGGGACCGCGGTTTCTGGCAGACACTTCCTGTTTGAGCACAGGGGCTTCTCACGTCACCTGCTGCAGACATCCACTCCCCACCCGGACACATAGGCTGGGCTTTGTGCTGTCTTCACTATTCTACACCCTCGAAGCACAGTAGTGCTAATCACCTCTGAGGCACTTCCAGGGAGGGGGTGGGGAACTCTCTCCCAGAGCTCTCTCTTAGCTCAGGCGCAGGGGCCGCTGCATCCATCCGGTCTGGGAGGAAGCTGGTAAAGAAGTAAATAATTTCCTACCCCAGGGACAGACCCCAAAACATTTTTTTAAGTATGAGCAAAAAAGCTAGAAAAACTATAGATTCCTTCTACACAGAGAAAGAGAGGGTATCCAACCCCAAGGAAGTTGACAGCAGAGAATCAGCAGACAACAACCTAAAGGGGAACGATTCCTGCCCCCCATCACATAACTCTCTCCTAGAAGAAGCTCTTAAAAAATTGAGGGAGATCGAAGAAAAATGGGGAAAGGAAAGGGAAGTTATGATAGAGAATAACAACGTCCTGAAATTGGAGTTGGAAAAAATAAAGAATTCACAGGAGATGCAGGGAAACAAAATTAGTGAATTAGAAAAGGTTAAAAAAACACAGGAAAGTAGGATTTCTGAATTGGAAAAGATAAAAAAGTCTCAAGAAAATAGAATTTCTGAATTGGAAAAAGAAAATAATTCTCAAAAAAAAATTAGGGAAATGGAAAAAAAATTCAATAGAGCAAAATAATTCATTTAAAAACGAAATTGGGCATTTACAAAAAGAACTAAAAACTGTGAAAGAAGAAAATAACTCCTTAAAAGTCAGGATGGAACAAATAGAAATGAATGATTCACAGAGAACCCAAGAATCAGTCAAACAAAACAAAAAAAAAATGAGAAGCTGGAGAACAACGTCAAATACTTACTGGGAAAATCTATAGACCTGGAAAATAGATCTAGGAGAGATAATCTGCGGATTATTGGACTTCCCGAAAACTATGACCAAAAAAAGAGCCTAGATTCTATTTTACAGGAAATTATCAAAGAGAACTGTCCAGAGAAAATAGAAACAGAAGGGAAAGTAGATGTGGAAAGAATTCATCGAACTCCTTCTGAAATAGACCCTAAAAAAAGAACACCACGGAATATAGTGGCTAAGCTGCAGAATTACCACACAAAGGAGAAAATCCTGCAAGCAGCTAGAAAAAAACAATTTAAATACCAAGGTGCCACAATAAGGGTCACCCAAGATCTGGCTGCCTCCACATTAAAAGATAGAAGGGCCTGGAACCTGCTATTCCATAAAGCAAAAGATCAAGGACTGCAACCAAGAATGAACTACCCAGCTAAGCTTAGCATCTTTATCCATGGAAGAAGATGGTCATTCAATGAAACAGAGGAATTCTATATGTTTCTAAGAAAAAAACCAGACTTAAACAAAAAATTTGATCTACATCCACAAGACTGAAGAGAAACAGAAAAAGGTACACAGAACCCTTGAGAACTGTAACTCTGTTGTGGGTATATAAAAAATACTCAAGGATAATTTGATTTTACTGATATAAAAGAAAAAAAGGGGGGTGTAGTAAAGGGAAGGAGGTCGGTTATTTATTAATTCAATAGTTTTTTTTTTTTTTTTTACTTTCAATATTATTGATTTCTCCTTTTAATTTTTTTATTTCAAGTTTAATTTTTGGTTGGGGGTTTATAATTTGGTCTTTTTCTAACCTTTTAAGTTGTAAGCCCAATTCATTAATCTTTTCTTTCTCTATTTTCTTCAAATAATCCTCTAAATATATAAAATTTCCCCTTATTACTGCTTTAGCTGCATCCCAAAGATTTTGATAGGATGTCTCATCATTGTCATTATCTTGGGTGAAATTGTTAATTGTTTCTATAATTTGCTCTTTCACCCAGTCATTCTTTAAGATGAGATTATTCAGTTTCCAATTATTTTTTGGTGTATTTACCCCTAACTTTTTCCTGAATGTAGCTTTTATTGCATTGTGATCTGAGAAGAAGGCATTTATTATTTCTGCCTTCCTACATTTAATTTTGAGATTTTTATGCCCTAATATATGTTCTATTTTTGTATAGGATCCATGAACTGCTGAGAAGAAAGTATATTCCTTTCTATTGCCATTCAGTTTTCTCCAAAGTTCTATCATACCTAGTTTTTCTAATGTTCTATTTACTTCTTTAATTTCTTTCTTGTTTGTTTTGTAGTTTGATTTGTCTAAATCTGAGAGTGCAAGGTTGAGATCTCCCACTATTATAGTTTTACTGTCTATGTCTATGAAAAAACCAACAAAATAGAAAAACCCTTAGTAAACCTGATTAAAAAAAGGAAAGAGAAAAAGCAAATTGTTAGTCTTAAAAATGAAAAGGGTGAACTCACCACTAATGAAGAGGAAATTAGAACAATAGTTAGGAGTTACTTTGCTCAATTTTATGCCAATAAATTCAATAACTTAAATGAAATGGAAGAATGGCTTCAAAAATATAGCTTGCCCAAGGATACAAAATAAATCCACATAAATCCTCAGCATTCTTATATATCACCAACAAAATGCAACAGCAAGAGATACAAAGAGAAATCCCATTCCAAACAAATGTTGAGAGTATAAAGTATTTGGGAATCCATCTACCAAAGAATAGTCAGGAATTATATGCGAAAAATTACAAAACACTTGCCACAAAAATAAAGTCAGATTTAAATAACTGGAAAGACATTCAGTGCTCTTGGATAGGCCGAGCGAATATAATAAAGATGACAATACTCCCCAAACTAATCTATTTATTTAGTGCTAAGCTAATCAGACTCCCAAGAAACTATTTTAATGACCTAGAAAAAATAACAACAAAATTCATATGGAAGAATAAAAGGTCGAGAATTGCAAGGGAACTAATGAAAAAAAAGTCAGAGGAAGGTGGTCTAAGTGTACCTGATCTAAAGCTATATTATATAGCAGCAGTCACCAAAACCATTTGGTACTGGCTAAGAAATAGAACGGTAGTTCAGTGGAACAGATTAGATACAAAGGACAAAAAAGGGTACATCTATAGCAATCTAATCTTTGACAAACCCAAAGATACCAACATTAGGGACAAAAATTCATTATTTGGAAGACACTGTTGGGAAAACTGGAAATTAGTATGGCAGAAATTAGATATGGATCCACACTTAACACCATATACCAAGATAAGATCAAAATTGGTCCATGATTTAGGCATAAAGAATGAGATCATAAATAGATTAGAGGAACAGAGAACAGTCTACCTATCAGATCTGTGGAGGAGGAAGGAATTTATGACCAGGGGAGAATTAGAGATCATTAGTGATCACAAAATAGAAGATTTTGATTACATCAAGCTAAAAAGTTTCTGTACAAACAATACTAATGCAAATAAGATTAGAAGGGAAGTAACAAATTGGGAAAATATTTTTAAAAACAAAGGTTCTGACAAAGGTCTCATTTCCAAAATATATAGAGAACTGACCCTGATTTATAGGAAACCAAACCATTCTCCAATTGATAAATGGTCAAGGGATATGAACAGACAATTCTCAGATGATGAAATTGAAACTATTTCCACTCATATGAAAGAGTGTTCCAAATCACAACTGATCAGAGAAATGCAAATTAAGACAACTCTGAGATATCACTACACACCTGCCCGAAATTGCTAAGATGACAGGATCAAATGATGATGAATGTTGGAGGGGATGTGGGAAAACTGGGACACTGATACATTGTTGGTGGAGTTGTAATAGAATCCAGCCATTCTTGAGAACAATTTGGAACTATGCCCAAAAAGTTGTCAAACTGTGCATACCATTTGACCCAGAATTGCTGTTATTAGGATTATATCCCAAAGAAATACTAAAGAGCGGAAAGCGACCTGTATGTGCCAAAATGTTTGTGGCAGCTCTTTTTGTTGTAGCTAGAAACTGGAAGTTGAATGGATGTCCATCAATTGGAGAATGGTTGGGTAAATTGTGGTATATGAAGGTTATGGAATATTATTGCTATGTAAGAAATGACCAGCAGGAGGAATACAGAGAGGCTTGGAGAGACTTAAATCAGCTGTTGCTGAGTGAGATGAGCAGAACCAGAAGATCACTATACACTTCAACAACAATACTGTATGAGGATGTATTCTGATGGAAGTGGAAATCTTCAACATAAAGAAGATCCAACTCACTTCCAGTTGATCAATGATGGACAGAAATAACTACACCCAGAGAAGGAACACTGGTAAGCGAATATAAATTGTTAGCACTGCTGTCTATCTACCCAGGTTACTTATACCTTCGGAAGCTAATAATTAATGTGCAACAATTAAATGGTATTTACACACATATAATGTATCTAGGTTATATTGTAACACTTGTAAAATGTATGGGATTGCCTGCCATTGTTGGGAGGGAGTGGAGGGAGGGAGGGGATGGTTTGGAAAAATGAGTTAAAAAAGTATATATAACTTGCCCAGATTACAAGAGGAAGAAGTAAGTAGTCTAAATAGTCTCATCTCAGAAAAAGAAATAGACCAAGGTATTAACCAACTTCCTAAGAAAAAGTCCCCAGGACCAGATGGATTTACATGTGAATTCTACCAAACATTTAAAGAACTAACTCCAATGCTATGTAAACTATTTGAAAAAATAGGGATTGAAGGAGCCCTACCAAATTCCTTCTATGACACAGACATGGTACTGATACCTAAAACAGGTAGATCGAAAACTGAGAAAGAAAACTATAGGCCAATTTCCTTAATGAATATTGAGGCTAAAATCTTAAATAAGATACTAGCAAATAGACTTCAGAAAATCATCCCCAGGATAATACACTATGACCAAGTGGCATTTTTACCAGGAATGCAGGGCTGGTTTAATATTAGGAAAAATATTAGTATAATTGACCATATTAATAATCAAATTAATAAAAACCATATGATCATCTCAATAGATGCAGAAAAAGCATTTGATAAAATCCAACATCCATTCCTACTAAAAACGCTTGAGAATATAGTAATAAATGGACTATTCCTTAAAATAATAAGGAGCATATATTTAAAACTGTCAGTAAACATCATATGTAATGGCGATAAACTGGAACCTTTCCCTTTAAGATCAGGAGTGAAACAAGGTTGCCAACTATCACCATTACTTTTCAATATAGTACTAGAAATGCTAGCCTGGGCAATAAGAGCCAAGAAAGAGATTCAAGGAATTAGAGTAGGAAATGAGAAAATCAAACTATCAGTCTTTGCTGATGATATGATGGTATACATAAAGAACCCCAAAGACTCTCCTAAAAAGCTATTAGAAGTAATTCAGAATTTTAGCAAAGTTGCAGGATACAAAATAAATCCACATAAATCCTCAGCATTTTTATACATTACCAACACAATCCAACAGCAAGAGATATAAAGAGAAATTCCATTCAAAATAACGGTTGATAGTATAAAATATTTGGGAATATATCTACCAAAGGAGAGTCAGGAATTATATGAGCAAAATTACAAAACACTTGGCACAAAAATTAAGTCAGATTTAAATAATTGGAAAGACATTCAGTGCTCTTGGATAGGCAGAGCGAATATAATTAAGATGACAATATTCCCTAAACTAATCTATTTATTTAGTGCTATACCAATCAGACTTCCAAGAAACTATTTTAATAACCTAGAAAAAATAACAACATAATTCAAATGGAACAACAAAAGGTCGAAAATTTTAAGGGAATTAATGAAAAAAAATTAAGTGAAGGTGGTCTAACTGTACCTGATCTAGAACTGTAGTATAAAGCAATAGTCACCAAAACCATTTGTTATTGGCTAAGAAATAGACTAGTTGATCAGTGGCATAGGTTAGGTTCACAGGGCAAGACAGTGAATAAAAACAGCCATCTAGTGTTTCACAAACCCAAAGATCCCAACTTTTGGGATAAGAATTCATTATTTGACAAAAACTGCTGGGAAAACTGGAAATTAGTATGGCAGAAACTAGGCATGGACCCACATTTCACACCACATACTAAGATTAGATCAAAATGGGTCCAAGATTTAGGCATAAAGAACGAAATAATAAATAAATTGGAGGAACATGGGATGGTTTACCTCTCAGACTTGTGGAGGAGGAAGGAGTTTGTGTCCAAGGGAGAACTAGAGACCATTATTGATCACAAAATAGAACATTTTGATTACACCCAATTAAAAAGTTTCTGCACAAACAAAACTAATGGAAACAAGATTAGAAGGGAAGTAACAAATTGGGAAAACATTTTTTTTACAGTTAAAGGTTCTGATAAAGGCCTCATCTCCAAAATATACAGAGAATTGACTTTAATTTATAAGAAATCAAGCCATTCTCCAATTGATAAATGGTCAAAGGATATGAACAGACAATTTTCAGATGATGAAATTAAAACTATTTCCACTCACATGAAAGAGTGTTCCAAATCACTATTGATCAGAGAAATGCAAATTAAGGCAACTCTGAGATATCTTTACATACCTGTCAGATTGTCTAAGATGACAGGAACAAGTAATGATGAATGTTGGAGGGGCTGTGGGAAAACTGGGACACTGATGAATTGTTGGTGGAGTTGTGAAAGAATTCAACCATTTTGGAGAGCAATCTGGAGTTATGCCCAAAAAGTTATCAAAATGTGCATACCCTTTGACCCAGCCATACATGTACTACTGGGCTTATGTCCCAAAGAAATACTAAAGAAGGGAAAGGGACCTGTATGTGCCAAAATGTTTGTGGCAGCCCTTTTCATAGTGGCTAGAAGCTGGAAGATGAATGGATGTCCATCAATTGGAGAATGGTTGGGCAAATTATGGTATATGAATGTTATGAAATATTATTGGTATGTAAGAAATGATCAACAGGAGAATACAGAGATGCTTGGAGAGACTTAAATCAGCTGTTGCTGAGTGAGATGAGCAGAACCAGAAGATCACTATACACTTCAACAACAATACTGTATGAGGATGTATTCTGATGGAAGTGGATATCTTCAACATAGAGAAGAGCTAATTCAATTCCAATTGATCAATGATGGACAGAATAAGCTACATCCAGAAAAAGAACACTGGGAAATCAATGTAAACTATTATTTTTACCTTCTGAATCCAATTCTTCCTGTGCAACAAGAAATTCGGTTCTACACACATATATTGTATCTAGAATATATTGTAATATATTTAACATGTATAAGACTGCCTGACATCTGGGGGAGGGGGTTGGGGGAGGAAAGGAAAAAATATGAACAGAATTAAGTGCAAGGGTAATGTTGTAAAAAATTACCCATGCACATGTACTGTCAAAAAAAAGTTATAATTGTAAAATAAACTTAAAAAAAAAAGATTGTATAAGATTGTAAAAATAATAAAGATTGTATAAGAGGAAAAGGAAGTCTTAAATAAGCTAGACTACCATTTTCTCACTTCTTCCAGTCAGTAACTTTTTTCTATTATTTAATTCTAGATTAATATGGATAAAGCATAACCCCAAGTGACAGACTTATTAAGTTTTTATTTGACAGGAAGAGAAAAATATTAACACTTTGACCCTAGACAAGAGATGGTGCAGTAGTTCATACAACACTAACAAGTTCTGATATCAGAAGTAATACTACTCCAAACCAATAACAAGAGAATCAAATGTTCTGGTCCTTGCTCTACTTTACTTAGATGGTTTACAGATAAGATATTCAAAAGACATTTCAAATTCACCTCTCAGCAAACTGCAAAGAAGTGAATTATTAAAAACAAAAACAAGTTTGGGAAATCACAGTATGTGTGGTTATTCTCTAGTTTATTTATTATGGATTTATTAAATAGCTACTATTAGAAATGCAGTGTGACAGACACCAAGAAAGAAATGAATATAAATAAGAATAGTAGTTAATATTTATATACTTCTTTAAAATTTGTGAAACATTTTATATCTTATTTTCTACTCATAGGAATATTGGAAGTAATGTACTCTAATGAGATTAATTGATTTACTCAGGGTAAGAAAGTTAATAAATATGAAAACCATGATTCAAAATTAAACATTCTTGTCTCCAATTAATTAATTGTAGTTTCTGTATCATATTGCATCTCCTAAAATGAAGTCATGCCCTCATTGAACTTGCAAATAAAAGAAATCACAATATCAACACACTTACATGTAACTTTAAGTTTTGCAGAGCACTTCAAAGCTTTCTTTCATTTTTTCTAATGATAACATTAAAAATTTAGTGGTATCATGAGCGCTGTTTTGTAGATGAGAAAACTAATCTTACATACTTAAAGTAATCTAATATTAATCTTTTTAAAATATATTTCCATTAAATATTTCCCAATTACATATGAAATGTGGTAAACTTTCTTTTTAAATTTTGAGTCTTTGAGAATTTTAAATTAATTGTTAATTAATTATATATTTGAAATTATACAAAACTAATTTCTACATCATTGAGGTTATGACAAAAGGTAAAATAAAGGGATATAAAAAAGCATGAAACAGTATGCTTCAATATGCATACAGAGTTCATCTCTTCACGCCTTAGATGTAGACAAAATTTTTCTTCATGGAATTGTCTAGGATCATTGTCCACGAAAAGAGTTAAGTCCTTCACAATTAAACATCTTTACAATATTGTTACTATGTGCAATATTTTCCTAAAGTTCATATTTCTTTCCCAATTTTCTTGAAAGCAACCTGCTTCTCATTTAAAGCACAACAGTCTTCCTTCAGTCATATGCCACAACTTTAGTCATTTCTCAATTGTCATTTCCTCTAAAAAAAAAAAAATAGATAATTTTTTAAAAATGACTTTTTTTATCTCCCTCCCCCTGTATTTTTATCTCTTTGGGATTCCCATCAAGTAATGATATTGCTAGGTCAATATAATATACTTATATTAACAGTTTATAGCCCTTTGGGCATAGTTCCAAATTGTTCTCCAAAATAATTGAATGTCTTTACAACTCCATCAGCAGCACATTCTATGGCCCCATTTCCCTACATCCTCTCCAACTTTTGCCATTTTCTTTTTTTTTGTTATTTTAGCCTGTCTGATAGTGGTATGAAATGGATCTCAGGATTGCTTTAATTTGCCGTCCTCTTATCACTAGTGATTTATAAAGGATTTGTTTTTCTCATGTGGATATTAATAGCTTTATTTTTTTTTCTTCTGAAGAGTGCCTATTCAGATCAATTACTATCAATTGAACAATGATATATTTTATAAATTTGATTCAATCCCCTATTTATTTGAGAAATAAGGGGGCAGAGATAAGAAGTTGGAGAGCAGATAGGTCTTTGTCTGAGCCCTTCCTGGGTTACTTTATATCAAAACCAGATCAAGCCTCTGAATTCGTTTTGGAGAGACAGAATACACAGATATTTGGATTGCAACAAAATTTCAGCAGAAGATATTTTGGAAAAACTCCAGAAAATGTCTGTTTCAATTGGGCAAGGAATGGGTTGGGGGAAATGTGGTTGAGAACAAGTGCAGTGTAAGGACCCAGGGTAGTGAGATGTCCACTAGCAGGGGAATATACCAGGAGTCTCTTAGCCAAAATAAAGCAGAGTTGAATACTGTGTCCTGATTCAGAAGCCAGCAAATGAGCAGACTAGCTTTGAGACATCCAATGCAAATTCAGAAGGCAAATAATGATCCTTTGAAATCCAGGATAATATGGGATTTGGCTATGCTCACCTAGTAAAGTTGAAACACTGTCCCCAGAACAGTGTAAAGATGCTGCTTCCTGTAGAGAAAGCTTGCGACAATTTTCCTTTTGCCCTAAAGCATATCTCAAACTTTACAATGAGCAAAAAAGGCAAAAAGAACTCTGACAATAGAGAGATTTTATGTAGAAAGAGAAGAGCAGACTTCAAAACCTTAGGACACTAAAGGCAAATAATCTGTAGATGAAGCCAAATTTTGCTGAAAGGGTTAGGAGTTGTTCTTCATCTCACTAAGTTATCTTGGAAGAATTCATAAAGGATGTCAAAAGAGAGTTAGAAGAAAAATGGGGAAAGGAAATGAGATTCATGTAGGAGAGTTTGGAAAAGGAAACACAGAAATTATTTGAAGAAAATCCTTTAAAATATATTTAGAGAAATGGGGGGAACCATATAACATCTTACAAAATACATTTGATGAAATACATAAAGTATATAATTTCTTACAAAACAGATTTCAAGAAATGGAAAAAGAAAATAACTTATTTAAAAAAGTGTGATATGGAAAAACAACCCAATAAACAAAAGAGCTCATTTAAAAATTCAATTAGCCAAATGAAAAAAAAGTAGATATGCTAATTAAAGAAAATAATTCAATAAAATAATTTACAAATGTAAATGAATGACTCAATGAGATTTCAAGAATCAAACAAAATCCAAAAAAATGAAAACAAAAATAGAAAATTACTCATTGTAAAAGCAATCATCTGGAAAATAGACATAAGAGAAACAATATACGAATTATTACACTTCCTAAAAACCATGATGAAAAAAAAAAAAAAGAACCTAGACAACATCTTTCAGGAAATCATTAAGCAAAACTTCCCACATGGCCTAGAAACAAAAGATAAATAGCCATTGGAAAAATTCACAAATCACCTTCTGAAAGAGACCCCAAAGGGAAAACTCCAAGGAATATTATAGCTAAATTTCAGAATTATCAGATCAAGGAGAAAATAATGCAAGCAGCAAGAAACAAATAATTTAAATATTAAGAAGCCACAATCCGGATTACCTAGGACCTAACAGCTTACATTTTTAAGGATCAAAGGGCCTAGAATTATACTGAAGGACAAAGGAACTTGAATTTCAGTCAAGAATTAACTATTCAGCAAAATTGATCATAATAGACAAAAAGATGGAAATCCAATGAAACTGGGGGAATTTCATTTATTTCTGATGAAAAGACTGGAGCTAAACAGAAAATGTGAAGCATAAAAAAGGCAAAATGAGGGAAAAAAAACAAAATCAAAAACAAAAAAACTTGTTTCTTTGAAAAGTTAAAAAGTTTAGATCCCTATATGGGAAGATGATATATTTAATTCTTGAGAACTATATCTCTGCTATGGGTATATTTAGAGGGTGTAGGTATAATTTGATTTTATTGTGATGGTATTAAAAAAATTAGAGGTAGGAAGCGGATTTTACTGAAAGAAGAGAAAAGGGGAGATTAAAATGGGGTAAATTACATCTCATGAAGAGGCAAAAAAAGCCATATTAAAATTGAGGTAAATAAGGGTGAGTATAATGTGAACCTTACTCTCATCAGATTTGACTCAAAAAGAGAATATCAGGCATATTTGGCTCACAGAGAAACTTGTCTTACCCTATAAGGAAGTAAAAGAGGAAAGGGAGATGTTAATAGAAGGGAAAACTGAAAGAGTAGGAGGAAGGGATAAGAGAGGGGGAAAGGTGTAAAAGGGGAGGGCTGTTTGCGGGAGGTATTGGTCAGAAGCAAAACACTGGGGAGGAGGGAAAGGGAAAGGGGAAGAGGAAAGAGGAAAGTATAATTTTGGAGGGGAAGATGGCTGAAAATACAGAGTATTTTGAACTGTAAATATGAATGGGATGAATTTTTTTTCTATGATGTCCCTCTCTCTATTTTTTTAAATAAAAATTATTTTTATTAATTTTTATGATTATAACATTTTTGACAGTACATATGCATAGGTAGTATTTTTTTTACAACATTATCCCTTGTACTCCCTTATGTTCTGAATTTTTCCCCTCCTTCCCTCCATCCCCTCCCTTAGATGGCAGGCATTCCCATACATATTAAATATCTTATAGTATATTCTAGGTACAATATATATGTGCAGAACCAAATTTTGTTGTTGTTGTTGTTGCAAAGGAGAATTGTATTCAGAAGGTAAAAATAGTCTGGGAAGAAAAACAAACAAACAAACAAAAATGCTCAGAGTTTACACTCATTTCCCAGTATTCCTTTTCTGGATGTAGCTGATTCTGTCCATCATTGATCAATTGGAATTGGATTAGCTCTTCTCTATGTTGAAGATATCCACTTCCATCAGAATATATCCTCATACAGTATCATTGTTGAAGTGTATAATGATCTCCTAGTTCTGCTCGTTTCACTGAGCATCAGTTAATGAAAGTCTCTCCAAGCCTCTCTGTATTCCTCCTGTTGATCATTTCTTACATAACAATAATATTCCATAACATTCATATACCATAATTTACCCAACCATTCTCCAATTGATGGACATCCATTCATTTTCCAGTTACTAGCCACTACAAAAAGGGCTGCCACAAACATTTTGGCACATACAGGTCCCTTTCCCTTCTTTAGTATTGCCTTGGGATATAAGCCCAGTAATAGCACTGCTGGGACAAAGGGTATGCACATTTGGATAACTTTTTGGGCAAAATTCTAGATTGCTCACCAGAATGGTTGGATTCTTTCACAACTCCACCAACAATGCATCAGTGTCCCAGCTTTCCCACAGCCCCTCCAACATTCATCATTATTTGTTCTTATCATCTTAGTCAATCTGACGGGTGTGTAATGATATCTCAGAGTTGTCTTAATTTGCATTTCTCTGATCAATAGTGATTTGGAACACTCTTTCATATGAGTGGAAATAGTTTTAATTTCATCATCTGAAAATTATCTGTTCATATCCTTTGACCATTTATCAATTGGAGAATGGCTTGAATTCTTATAAATTAAAGTCAATTCTCTGTATATTTTGGAGATGAGGCCTTTATCAGAACCTTTAACTGTAAAAATGTTTTCCCAATTTGTTACTTCCCTTCTGATCTTGTTTCCATTAGTTTTGTTTGTGCAGAAACTTTTTTAATTTGGTGTAATCAAAATGTTCTATTTTGTGATCAATAATGGTCTCTAGTTCTCTTTTGGACACAAATTCCTTCCTCCTCCACAAGTCTTAGAGGTAAATTATCCTCTGTTCCTCTAATTTATTTATGATTTCATTCTTTATGCCTAAATCTTGGACCCATTTTGATCTAATCTTAGTATGTGGTGTGAAATGTGGGTCCATGCCTAGTGTCTGCCATTGAATTCTCTTATAAAAGAGAAGCAGGTAGCAAACTTGATTAAAAGAGAAATACTCTTATATGTTGCTTATAAGAAACACATTTAAAGCAGAGTGATACATCAAAGGAGAGATTTTTAAAATTCAAATTAAGAAATCTATTGAAGTAATAAATAAAACAAATATCTGTTTTTATGTAAAAATAAATGAGAAATAAGATTTTTATCAAATTTCAATTTTTTTTCTTGACTCTACTATTTTCTTTTAAATTTTCACTGATTTTGTTTGTGTGTTAAAAAAAAATCATTTCATGTTATCAAACATCTCTTTTACATGGGATATTCTCTATCTCTTGTTTATTCATAAACTCCTCTTAATCAGAGATCCCAAAAATACATTTTCTTCTATGCTCCCTTATTTTGCTTTTTATATCCCTCTTTAAGTATAAAATATTTATCCATTTTTACCTTTTCTTAATATGTAGTGTGAATATTGGTCGATACCTAGTTTCTACCAAGTTACTTTTGAGTTTTTCCAGCATTTTTTTTTTCATTTAGAGAGTTCATGTACTAAAATCTTGTGTATTGATTTATTTCAGTGATAAACCACTCCATTTCTGAACCAGTAACCAATTATTTTATTTATTAATGTTTTGTAAAGTAAATTCAAATCTGGAACTGCTAAATGCCTTTCCTTAACCCTTTTTTCATGAATTCCTTTGATATTCTTGACATGTTATTCTTCCAGATTAATTTTGTTATTATTTTTTTTTTCTAGCACTATAAACCATTTTGGCAGTTTGATTGGTATGGTGGTGAATAAGTAAATTAATTTGTGTATAATTATCATTTTAATTGCATTAGCTCCACCTATCCACTGGCAATTTATGTATTTTCCATTTCCTTAGATCCAACTTTATTTTGGTGAAATATGTCTTGTAATTGTGTTCACGTAGCCCCTGTTTTTGTCTTTAAAAGTAGAGCCCCAAATATTTTATATTGCCTACAGTTATTTTTGATGGAATTTCACTTTTTATTTCTTGATGCTAGGTTTAGTTAGCAATGTATAGAAATACAGATGACTAATATGGCCTTATTTTGTGTCCTAAAACAGTTAGTTGTCTCAAGTATTTTTAGTTGATTCTCTAAGGATCACAAAATATAGCATCTTATCTTTTGCAGTGAATAATAGTTTTATTTTCTCATTGGCTATTTTTATTTCTTCAATTTCTTTTTCTTATTTTGTTGCTATATTTATCATTTGTAGTACGATATTGAATGATAGTTGTGATAATAAACATCTTTGCTCTTCTTTGCATGACTCTATTATGTGAAATAAGCTTTCCTATTCTTTATTTTCTTTCCCACTTCTTCCAACGCATCATTCTTTTTCACCATCCTAAAATAATCAACTCATTCTTACATCTTTTTTTGTACATCTTTCTAAATGCCTTAATCATAAATAATAATCTGACCTTATTAAGTTCCTTATAAGTTTTACTTATTGTGTATCTTTTTATACTTCTTTTGGGTCTTGTTTCTGAAAGTCAAACTTTCTATGGACTTCTGATGTTTTCTTTAGTAATGTTTACTCATTTCCCTTTTATTTCTTGATTTGGAAATTTATATTAATATTTGGTTCTATTCCTGGGCACAGGAACCTTAGACCTTATCTCTATTTTTGTGCTTATTTTTTTAAGATTTAAAATTCTTGCTGCTTCCAAGGTTATGTGATCTGGAGAGAGGAATGTTCACTGCTCTCTTGGTTGCCACTCTGGTTCTTAATCAAGGAGAGTCCCTGATCTCTTGGAAATATCCCTTATACTCCTCAAGCTCCTTCTTCCCATCATATAACAATCTTCACCTCAAGATTTCTGTTCCTTGTCAAACAATGTTTCTCTGTGCTTTTGAATTGTGACCCAGAGTAAAGGTACAAAACTGGACCAGAATTTATTATGCTTCTGCATAAGGAAAAAATAGCAGAGATAGCAATTCTGGTCTCAGATAAAGCAAAAATAAAAATTGATTTTATTAAGAGAGATGAGGGAAAGCACATCTTGATAAAAGATGCCATAAATAATGGAGCAGTAACCATACTAAATATCTGTGCACCAAGTGGTAAAGCAGGCAAATACCTATAATACCTATGGAAGATTTTAAGCCAGTTATAGGAAGAAATAGACAACAACATTTTTTCTAGTGGAGGAATTCAATCTTCCCATCTCAGAATCAGATATATTTAACCACAATATAAGCAAGAAAGAAAACAGGGAGATTAATAGGATACTAGAAAACCTAGATATGATAGTACTCTGGTGAAAACTGAATAGTTACAGTAAGGAATAAAGCTTTTTCTCAGCAATACAAGGCACCTAAATAAAAATTTACCATATGTTAGAGCAGAAAAACCTGACAGTCAAAAGCAAAAAGGCAGAAATAGTAAATGTTTTCTTTTCAGACCACTGTGCAGTAAAAATTATATTTAATAAAGAGCCAAGGAATGATAGACTAAAAACCAAATTGAAATTGAATATTCTAAGAACAAGAGGATCAAACAAAAAATAACTGAAACAATCCATTATTTCATCAAAGAAAATGAAATTAATGAGCAACATATCAAACCTTATGGGATGCAGCCAAACCAGTTCTTTTTATATCTCTAAATAGCTACATAAATAAAATAAAGAAAGAGGAGATACAAGAACCAGAGAAGCAATTAGAAAGTTAGAAAAAGAACAAATTAAAACTCCCAATTAAATACCAAATTAGAAATTTTGAAACTCAAAGCATAAATTAATAAAATAGAAACTAAGAAAATGATTGAAGCAATAAACAAAAGTAAGTTAGTTTTATGGAAAAAAATTGACAAAAGAGATAAATCTTTCATTATTCTGATAAAAAAAAAAAAGAAAAAATCAACTCACTAGTATTGAAAATGAAAGGGGGGAACTTACGACCAATGAAAAAGAAATTAAAGCAAGAAGTAGGTGCTATTTTGCCCAGCTCTAAGGCAGCAAGTCTGACAATATAACTGAAATGGATGAAGATTTATGAAAATATAAACTTCCCAGCTTAATAGAAAAGAAAATATAATAGTTAAATAATCCTATCCTAGAAAAAGAAATTGAACAAATTATCAATAAAACCACCAAGAAAAAAATCTTCAGGGCTAGACAGATTCACAAGTTAATTCTACCAAACATTAAAACAACAATTAATTCCAATACTTTGTGAATTATGTGGAAAAATAGGCAAAGAGGGATTATTGCCAAATTTCTTCTATGGCATAAATATGGTGGTGACACCTAAAACAGGAAGAACCAAAAGCAAGCATTTTTTTGTAATAGTGAGGAGCTGTAAACATTCCCAATAAGATCAGGGGTGAAACAATTATCAACACTATTATTCAACATTGTAATAGAAATGTTGGCTTTAGCAATAAGAAGAGAAAAAGAAATTAAAGAATTAGAATAGGCAATGAAGACATAAAACTATGAGTCTTTGCAGATATGATATACTTAGAGAATCCTAGAAAGTGATCCAAAAATTTACTAGAGACAATACAAAGTTTTAACAAAGTTGCAGGATATAAACTAAAATCACACACAAATTATCAGCATTTCTACATATTACTGAAAAAGCCCATCAGTAAGAGATTGAAAGAGAAATTTCACTTAAAATTACTATACACAATATAAAATACTCCGGGGTCTATCTGCCAAGCCAAACCCAAAAACTATATGAACCCAATTTCAAAATACTTCTCACACAAATAAAATCAGGTCTAAACAATTGGAAAAATATCAAATGCTCATGGCTAGGCCAAACTAATATAATAAAAATGACAATTCTGCCTCAACTTGACTATTTGTTTAGTGTCATAGCAATCAAACTGCCAAAACATCCTTTTATAGAACTAGGAAAAATAATAACAAAATTCATCTGGAAAAACCAAAAGTCAAGAATACCAAGGAAATTAATGGAAAAATACAAAGGATGATTGCTGAACAGTACAAAACTTAAAATTATATTATAAAAAAGCAGTCATTAAAACCATTTGGTATTCCCTAAAAAATCAAGGGGTGGATCCATAGAACAGATAAAATATATACAACATAATAAGCAAGGCCTAAAGCAATCTTGTATTTGGTAAACCCCCAAACTCCAATTCTGGAGAAAAAAACAAAAACAAAAACAAAAAAAACCTCACTATATGACAAACTTTGCTGAGAAAACTGGAAAATGCCTTGTCAGAAATTTTGCATAGGCCTACATCTCACACCCCATACCAAAACAAGGTCAAAATGGATACATGATTTGATCATAAAGGATGATACCAGAAACAAATTAGGAGAACAAGGAATAACTTACCTATTCTTTGCAGAATGGAGAGATTTATGACTAAAGGACCAGAGAATAATATGAAAGGCAAAATGGTCAAAATTGATTAGATTAAATTTAAAAAGTTTTGCACAAACAAAACCAACAGAAACAATATTAAAGGGGAGTACAAAGCTGGGGAACAATCTTTACAACCAGTATTTCAGATAAAGGACTCATTTCAAAATACATAAAGAACTTTGTCAAATTTATAAGAATACATGTCATTTCCCAATTGATAAATTTAAATGATATGAATTGATAATTTTCAGATGGTGAAATTAAAGCCATTTTGCTCTAAATTAATATTGATTAGAGAAATGCAAATTAAATCAGCCTCACACCTCTCAGATTAGCTAAAATGACAGGAAGTGTTGGAGGGGATGTGGGAAAACTGGAACACTAATGCATTGTTGCTGGATTTATTTATGGATGAAATTATTTAATCATTCTGAGAGCAATCTTGAATTATTCCTAAAGGGCTATAAAATTGTGTATATTTTTTGAACCAGAAGTGCCTTTATAGTGTCTGTATCCCAAGGAAATCATTAAGAATGGAAAAGGACGTATAAAAATGTTTGTAGCAGCTCTTTTTGTGGTAGTAAAGAATTGGAAAAGGAGAAGATTATCAATCGGGAAATGACTGAACAAGTTGTGGTTCATGAAGGTAGTGCAATATTATTGTTCTATTAAAAAAAAAAAGAGATGAACAACCTAATTATATAAAGGCCTGGAAATATTTACATGAACTAATACTGAGGTAAATAACCAGAAATAGAAATACATTATACATAATAATAGCAAGAATGTGTGATGATCAACTGCAAAAGACTTGATTCTTCTCAGTAGTTCAGTAATCCAAAGCAATACCAATAGACTTTGGACAGAAAATGCCATCTCCCTCAAGAAAAAAAAAAAAAAAAAAAAACACACAAAAAAACAAAACAAAAGAAAAATTAAGAAGATTGAATGTAAATCAATACATTGTAGGTTCACTTCTTTTTTCTGTTTTTTTTTTTTAAATCTTTCCCACAGTTTTCACTATTTGCTCTGATTTTTCTCTCCCAATATAATTCATAGAACAATGTGTATTAAAAATAAAAAAAAAGAAAGCAAAATGACTTTGGAATTTATCTGGCTTTCATTTTACGAGTGAGGAAAATAAGGATCAGAGGCATTAAGGGAAAAAGTCTAGTTCACAAGTGGCAAAACATGATTTTGAATCCAGATCCTCTGATTAACAATTTTTCCCTCTACACAAAATCCTGTCTCATAAGTATGGGGACTATTATGGATAGCAAGGAAGTGTTCATACACCAACAAATCATATTTACACATACAGAAAGAGAGGGAGAGAGAGAGAGAGAGAGAGAGAGAGAGAGAGAGAGAGAGAGAGAGAGAGAGAGAGAGAGAAGAGAGAGAGAGAGAGAGAGAGAGAGAGAAGTGGGGCGGGGAGGGAGGGAGCAGGAGAGAGAGGGAGAGAGCCAAAAGTGTTTTCTAATTTTTATTTTCGAAGACTATCTCTTGGAAACACTCTACACCTTTCTCAGTAAGGTAGAATATTGCTATTACAAAATTATTTTCTTCATGTTATTTAAAGGATGTTAAGAATTAAAACTCTTAATCCACATAAATCCTCAGCATTTTTATATATCACTAACAAAATGCAACAGCAAGAGATACAAAGAGAAATTCCATTCCAAACAAATGTTGAGAGTATAAAATATTTGGGAATCCATCTACCAAAGAAAAGTCAGGAATTATATGAGAAAAATTACAAAACACTTGCCACAAAAATAAAATCAGATTTAAATAATTGGAAAGACATTCAATGCTCTTGGATAGGCCGAGCGAATATAATAAAGATGACAATACTCCCCAAAATAATCTATTTATTTAGTGCTATACCAATCAGACTCCCAAGAAACTATTTCAACGACCTAGAAAAAATAACAACAAAATTCATATGGAAGAATAAAAGGTCGAGAATTGCAAGGGAACTAATGAAAAAAACTCAGAGGAAGGTGGTCTAAGTGTACCTGATCTAAAGCTATATTATACAGCAGCAGTCACCAAAAACCATTTGGTATTGGCTAAGAAATAGACCAGTAGATCAGTGGAACAGATTAGATACAAAGAACAAAAAAGGGTACATCTATAGCAATCTAATCTTTGACAAACCCAAAGATTCCAACATTAGGGATAAAAATTCATTATTCGGAAAAAACTGTTGGGAAAACTGGAAATTAGTATGGCAGAAATTAGATATGGATCCACACTTAACACCATATACCAAGATAAGATCAAAATGGATCCATGATTTAGGCATAAAGAGGGAGATAATAAATAGATTAGAGGAACAGAGGATAATCTACCTCTCAGACTTGTGGAGGAGGAAGGAATTTATGACCAGAGGAGAACTAGAGATCATTATTGATCACAAAATAGAAGATTTTGATTACATCAAACTAAAAAGTTTCTGTACAAATAATACTAATGCAAACAAGATTAGAAGGGAAGTAACAAATTGGGAAAATATTTTTAAAAACAAAGGTTCTGACAAAGGTCTCATTTCCAAAACATATAGAGAACTGACCCTAATTTATAAGAAACCGAACCATTCTCCAATTGATAAATGGTCAAAGGATATGAACAGACAATTCTCAGATGAAGAAATTGAAACTATATCCACTCACATTAAAGAGTGTTCCAAATCACTTCTGATCAGAGAAATGCAAATTAAGACAACTCTGAGATATCACTACACACCTGTCAGATTGGCTAAGATGACAGGAACAAATAATGATAAATGTTGGAGGGGATGTGGGGAAATTGGGACACTAATACATTGCTGGTGGAGTTGCGAAAGAATCCAGCCATTCTGGAGAGCAATCTGGAATTATGCCCAAAAAGTTATCAAACTGTGCATACCCTTTGACCCAGCAGCACTACTACTGGGATTATATCCCAAAGAAATACTAAAGAGAGGAAAGAGACATATATGTGCCAAAATGTTTGTGGCAGCTCTTTTTGTTGTAGCTAGAAACTGGAAGATGAATGGATGTCCATCAGTTGGAGAATGGTTGGGTAAATTGTGGTATATGAAGGTTATGGAATATTATTGCTCTGTAAGAAATGACCAGCAGGAGGAATACAGAGAGGCCTGGAGAGACTTAAATCAACTGATGCTGAGTGAAATGAGCAGAACCAGAAGATCACTGTACACTTCAACAACAATACTGTATGAGGATATATTCTGATGGAAGTGGAAATCTTCAACATAAAGAAGATCCAACTCACTTCCAGTTGATCAATGATGGACAGAGGTAGCTACACCCAGAGAAGAAACACTGGGAAGTGATTGTAAATTGTTAGCACTAATATCTGTCTGCCCAGGTTACATGTACCTTCGGATTCTAATGTTTATTGTGCAACAAGAAAATGATATTCACACACATATATTGTACCTAGACTATATTGTAACACATGTAAAATGTATGGGATTGCCTGTCATCGGGGGGAGGGAATAGAGGGAGGAGGGTAATTTGGAAAAATGAATACAAGGGATAATATTATAAATATATATATATATATATATATATATATATTGAAAAAAAAAGAATTAAAACTCTTATGCGTCTACCTTGTCCTGATTGAAATTCGTTACTTCACTTTTTATACTGATAGAAATTCAACCACTATAGATTCATTATGTTAGGTTAAAAGCTTTCACTTTAAAATTGCAACCATTGCTAGAAAAAAAAATGTCATGGTAATTCTCAATATTTCACAATGGTATTCAAGAATCAGGGTCAAGAAAAGTACAAAGGATATTATGTGACTAATAGATTAAAATATCTTTCCTGTCTTGAAGAAAGCCAAGGATTCAAATCAGTTGAATTTCTTAATTCTTGAATGACAGATATGATGAACCTTAAAAATAATAAAATATGGCAAATATATATTCAAATTCAACCATTACACATAGAATCTAAGATCTTTGATATTAGGCGCTAGTTAATGTTTTTGTTTTCTTTTTCTTTATGTTGCAGCAATAAAGCCCAATTCTTGATACAAAATAGTCAATAAATGATTATTGACTGACATTGAATGGAAAACAAAAACTTCAGGGTGAAAAACAATATGCCATAACCATAAAATTAGCTTTTGCTTCATCCACATTTCTAAGTTTCACATTATATATACCCAGATATACCTTTGTTGTATGCCCTTTTTATAAGTCAATATAGAGGTGGAACACAAGCAAAAAATAGCTAAATGAGCTAAGAAGTACAGAACATCAGGTTATATAGGAAGATCAATCTTTCCAAGCAAGCCACCATATGAAAAATTGATTCATCAGTCCATCTAAATAGAACCTGGAAATTCAATAAATTCCCTTTAAACAGAATTCTATCTACTCAGCATCTTCTAAGTTCATAGCAAGATTCAGCTCAGTTGGATTCCTATTAAGCCAACTCCACCTCTCTCCATCCTACCCAGAATGTCCTCGGGAATTCTAATTTAAATGTAACAAATATTGATATACTCTGAAATTGTTTCTACACTCAAATTATTATTTTTACTTTCCCATATTATTACTTGTACTATCCATATAGTCCCTCAAAAATCAATATTTTCTAAAATTCTAGTGTCCCAATACCTTTATAAAGGTATTAACAACAAAACACACTGTTGTTAATTTGTTTCAGTCACTAAAGGAAACAGCCACACTTAAGACACCATTCGGTGACTTTGCAATTAGAATCTTAAGTTTTTAAATTTGAAAGAATATGGGCATGAGAAAACCACAATATTAATATGACTTTATATTAAGTTCCTGTTCCAGTATTCTTTGTCATTTTAATGAATTTTACAATAATTCTTTTGCTAATTTCTCATGTGAAGAAATTTGACGTAAATAAAAGTTGTGTTTGTGCACACATGTTTATGTGTGTTTGTATATCTATTTTTGTGTTCGCGTATCTGTTTCAAAATGCTAAAAACTAATAAAATTATTTAGGAGGCATACAAAAATCATAACTTAATTGTTTGTATTTCTAACTTTATCAGTTCAGGTGAATTTTGGCCCTCCAAATATGGATTCAAGGATATTTGTTAACATTTCTGAAACTGGCACTAACAATTCAGAGGCAGCTGGTAGCCTAGTGGGATGTTGAAGACCCTGAATTCAAATCTGATCTCAGACCAGCTGACTTGATCTTTGTTTTCTTAAACTTCTTCATCCATAAAATAGGACTATTATCAGGGTTGCTATAATACTCAATACTTAAAACAAACAAAAACATACTTAGAATGCTATCAGATAGAATATAGGAATTTAACATTTTTTTTTTTTTTCCTTTTGGGCTTCTTAAGTGTAACGTGCTCTCCTGGCAGTTACAATTACTAGTCTGTCCTAGACCCACCAGAGTACCTTTGACCACTGTCCTTAGCAGTGTGAACTCTACCCGGCTTGCCTCCTCTGAGGCCTTCAAAGGTCTCTGGCCACAATCTCTTGAATCTATAGCTTAATAACCGGTAGTGCACTCAAGAACAGCCACGTGTAATCTTAAAAGCTTTTATTATGCCTATTCACATACTGCCCTGACTGATGCCCTGACTTGTTGGTTCCCGAGTGAACACCTGGTCAGAAGACCCAGGTGTTCACAACTAAAATCCTTACCTCTTTTGACTATCCATCTTGGCTTGGCCACCCAGGAAGCCAGGGTGAAGAGCACCAGGTTAAAGAGAACAACTGCTGCCTGCAGTGGGTTTATAAAGGGCCTGTGAGGTCTCACACACAGCCAATCAGCGAGAGAGTCACCCATTATGAAGCTATCTAAAAATGGACAGGATCCCACCTACAAGACAGTCCTAATACCCACAGAAATTACTTCTGGGCATCAGTGATGTGCTGTGGCGCAGCCCATTTAAAGGGTCCTTACACTGAAGAATTATCTTCTTAATATTAAAGCATTAAAATTTTCATTTTCATGCAAATAGAGTAAATCTGTAAGTGTACTCATCAAATGTAACTTCTTTGTTTAAAAAATACTTTTAATATCATCTTATACCAACAGTACAGATAGATATTTGTTAACATTTATTTCTTTTAATTATAAATTAGATATTAAATTAGCCATATCACATGTTCTACTAACAAAATGTGATTCAGTTACTTTGGTAACAATAGAATTCTAATCAATAAACTGACTTAATTGTCTAAGTCACTGTCTTAAAATCTTTAATTTATTATTTAAAACATTTCTAAGCAAAGCTGAAATAAATACTGTTAATTAGGGTATTTTTCTAAATTAAAATATGCAATTTTCCCCTTAAAAAATGTGCTTAGTCTCTGGACTTTGAATAATCACTTATAAAATGAAAGGTTTTTATTATTGTATGCCAAGGACAAGACTATTCTGGATATGACAAACTGCTCCTCATGTAATAGAATATATTGGACACTTTATATTAATGTTGGCACAGAAGCATGTCTCTTTGAAGTATTATGAATTGCTCTTGGAAAATGTTTAGGGGGAGGAGGCCAAGAAGCATGAACCCAATATTAGTCTGACAATGTAAAAGTAACCTGAATTATAGGTCAAAACAATGAATCATTATGGTTTATTTTGGCCACCTTCTCTCGATTCAATAAGATACACTAGAGTAAGGCAAAATTTATGATGGAATGTCTTGAAGGGTAAAAAGAGTTACCACAGAAAAAGACAAGAATGACCTGGCCATGTAACATCACTATCTTATGTACTCTCTGTCTCTCTTGTCTCTCTCTGTCTGTCTCTCTCTTTTTCTCTATCTGTCTATATGTCTCTATAGCTGTCTCTTTGTCTGTCTCTGTCTCTCAAATGATTGCTTACCATTGCATGAACTAGATTCTCTAATGTGAGAATAAGTCCATTTGTCTCACATATATGGGGACTGCCATGAATAGTAGGGGAGTGTACATACACAGACAAAATGTATACGCACACACAGAAAGAGATGGAGGTGGGGGGGAAGGGAGAAAGAGAGAGAGAGAGAGAGAGAGAGAGAGAGAGAGAGAGAGAGAGAGAGAGAGAGAGAGAGGGAGGAAGAGGGAGGGAGGGAGAGAAGAAAGTGAGGGAGAAATGGGGAGAAAAGGGAGGGAGCAGGATAAAGAGGGAGAGAATGAAATATGTTTTCTATTTTTTTTTGAAGATTGTCTCTGAAAAACCTAAGAATGTTTAATGATTGGAACTAGTGATATCCTCATAGACTGATTCTTAATAGAGACTCATCATCATCATTGTATTAAAAGATGGTGACTTCTATATCGTTTCCTAAAATTCATAAGCTAGATTGTCAGAAATTCAAGGACAAAGTCTCATTATGTACTTCTAAAAGTGTGGTACATCCTGGGAAAGTGTAGAAGTTAATGGTATGTCCCCCAAATCTCATCTTTAATGATTTATAAAATAAATATCAAATATAGGTACAGATCAGTGACTAGGTTTATATGTATATAAAAAGTTGCATAATTAGTATAGATAAGTATGAATCATATGAGATGCTACCGACATATTTCATTCTAAAACTAAGCCAAAGTAGCATTTGAACTGACTCATGCTAAATTAAATATTTTAAAAATACCTAGCACTATCCTTGGCAATACTATGGGGTATCTAATTTTTCTCTCTTCCCTCCCAACTACCCTTACTTAAAATAATTCAAGATTATTCTACAATGAAATATATCTACACAGAAGTATAGACAATAAAAAGGTTCTGAACTAATAATATATTTTATTATGCTTTACTTCATATATCTGTGTATTTTTGTGTATTTTTACACATTTGTCCAGATTAATTTGTTTATGTATATATATATATATATATATATATATATATATATATATATATATATATATATATATATATATATATATATATATATATATACATATATGATATTAAAAATTCAAAAGGAACAAAAAAGAGTATACTTTGCAATGCTTTTGTAATTACAGCTTAGAAGATCAATAGAAATATAGATGTTCCAATAAAGTGCACTGAGATATTTAAGAAGGAAGAGATGACTGAGTTTCAAGGTGCGGAGAACAGCAATTACAACTTTATAGGAAAGCTGGCATCTAAAATGGGTTTCTATGAAATAAAAGCATTTCTTCAGAAAAGAGCAGAGACAGTTTATTTTAGAATGTAGGACTGTGTAATAGAATAAATTATATTTATATAGGCTTTTTTAAAGTTTACAAGTTATTTTCATGTCATTTCATTTGATCATCACAACAAACTCATAATCTAGGTGTCATCCCCATTTTGCATATTAGGAAACTGAGGTGAGAATAGTTAAATACTTAGCCAATCACACAGCTCTTAATTATCCAAAGAAATATTTGAATTCAGGTCTTCTTGATTCATTCCAGCATTCAATCCATTATGTCACTTAATTCACTGTAGAAAAAGCACTTGGGTGAAAGAGGATAAAATAAAAACCATTAAGAGTGAGTGCTCAAGTTTAATTGAAACCCAAAGTGAAAAGGAAGAAAATATAAAATAAAAAAGTACATTAAAGAAAGATTGTGGAAGATGTTAAAAGGCAGAATAAGTAGCTAATGCAAAGGCACATTCATGATTTTAAGTAGTAGAATCCTATAATAATTGCAGAGCAGGAAAAATATAAAAAAAAAGTTTCTAAAATTGTTTATCTCAAAGTTAAATTTTGACAAGGCCATGGGAGTGGTGGCAGCAGTGGTGACGAGAGCCTATTCTTCCTTATGTTGCCCTTCATGTGGTAGACAGACATTAAAAGGGTCTTTCAACCTTCAAACTCAAGAAACAAATTGCAACCAATTAAGCACAAACTTTCCACTTGCCTTTGCTGCAGTCACAAGGAATTATAACGTTGCAGACTTCAGAGTACAGAAGAGCTCAACTATAAAGCTTACAATGAGGCAAATATCCAACATAAGATTGTTCTGACTGGTAAAATGCTGATGTGTTTGTTTATCCTCTTAATACCTTTAAACATACAATGTGAAAGTCTGTTTGATTATATTGATCGAATTGTATCCCACAGTTTTGTACTACTCCTTGCCAAATAACAGCCTTGTCTTGAAAATATGAAGGTCATGAGATAATAAAGGTTAAAACTTCTAGACTGACAGGCATTTATTTCTTTCATGAGATTAACTTTCTCATAAGTCATTGTCACTATTTCTTTTTTCCTCCCAGAAACTATAAATCAAGTTTCAAAAAATAAAAGTCAAAATCAGACGAAAATAAGGTATAAAAACAAATGCAGCAAAACATTTAATGGAATTGCCTGGATAATCAGAATTTTTTTTTTTTTTGAATACTTCAGCTGGTTTTATTTTTAGGGTTTTTTTTTTTTTTGTCAAACAATTTAAAATTATTTCTTAGTCTTCTAACTCCTATATAGTATCATCCTATTACATAAAATGAGGAAAGGAGAAAGGAATGAAATAATGAGGAACAAAGGAACAAAGGAAGGGAGGAAGGAAGGAAGGAAGGAAGGAAGGAAGGAAGGAAGGAAGGAAGGAAGGAAGGAAGGAAAGAAGGAAGGAAGGAAGGAAGGAAGGAAGGAAGGAAGGAAGGAAGGAAAGAAGGAAGGAAGGAAGGAAGGAAGGAAGGAAGGAAGGAAATAAAAAAATAACCTAAGGAAGAAAAATCTTGTTAATATTCATCCTAAATTCCTCATTAAAGAGGCACCAAAATGTGTTTGTATTACCATGAGACAGTAAGTTTTTTTTTTTGTTTTTGTTTTGTTTTGTTTTGTTTTGTTTTGTTTTGTTTTCCTGAGACAGGGACTAAGTGACTTGCCAGGGTTACATAGCCAGGAAGTATCAAGTGTCTGAGACCAGATTTGAACTCCAATCCTCCCAAATTCAAGGCTGGTGCTCTATCCAATGTGCCACCTAGCTGCCCCCCCTTTTTTCTATAGATTCAAGGTGAATTGATAGTAAATTCTTTCTAAGAACAATAACTAAGTGCTATCTTTATCTTTATAAATGTACTAAAAATTGACAGAGGAATAAATAAAAAAGGATTTAGAAGCTGATCTTAATCCAGAAAACTTAAAAGCATCAGCAATACAAATTTTGTCTTTTTTTAAAAGTACAAATAGCTAACAGTTGTAGCTGTTCTGCTGCATAGAAAAATGCATTTATATGCTTATGTGGAGACTGGACAGGGTTGTGGCTGGCATCCAAAATAAATTATACATCTGTATTAACTTGATGGTTTTCATTATGGTGAACATATGCTAATCTGATTATAAAAGTAGGAAATGTAATTTAAAAGTCTCTGCAATTTCAAGCAGTATCATATTATGTTGTAAAGAGGCTGCTTTGTGATTATTTTTAGACATGGCTTAAATATTTCTATAACAAGCAATTACAGAGGTCTGAGTTCACATATCAAAATAGAGTGCAAAATGAAACAAAATATATTTGGACATTTGTAACAGTCATTGACCTTCAAAGAAGGTAGTGTTATGGATTAAAGACCATAGACAGAAATATCAAATAAATGTGTCTTTTAAATTTTATTTTATACAAACACATCACAGACCTGTCTTTCTAATGGCTTGATATTGCATTATATACTTAATGGATTATCTCATGTTTTGAAGCTTTTACCTTTATTAAATTCTGTCTTTTAAATATTAATCTTGGCTCAATTCTATATTAAATAAAACTAAAAGAGTCTATTAGGGAAAGAATAATCTTATTTTAACCCATCAAAAAGTTTCCCTACTTCTTTTGCCTATTGTCTGCACTAGAGTGAAACTGCACTCACACTAATTCAAATGACTTCTAGGTGAGTCAAGCAGAGACAAGACTTTAACAAATATGACCCTGGCATATTATTTTTCATAGTAAATGAATTTCTGCATATCTGGAAGAATCTCGATTATGTATTCCATTAGCCTGGAGTCAGTATTCAAATTGTATTCAGTCTACATAAGGATTTATGTTTCAGAAGTAGTGAAACACAACAAAGGTATTCATTTAAGAATTTTCCTTCATAATGATGAATAGAGACTAAGGTTTCTGAAGGCCGGAGATGACTTTAAAAAAAAACAGTTTAATATATCTGAAGGATAGGCTGGTAGTTCAATTTATACAGTGGCATGACAAAACTGAGAAGAGCAAATTTCTAAAAATAAACTTATTTTACTGTAAGGTTTCAACACTTCAGTAACACCTCATTAGCATTTTCCTTTTCCCTATCACTACATAAGTGCTATTTTTCTAACAGTGAAAGTACTTTACTTTATAACACCCAGAACCAAATGTAGATTAAAAACAATAAAAGTTTATTAAGTTTTATTAGGCATAGTTTTATTGTACAGCAGATAGGTCCTAATCAAAGTCTAGACATTTGAATGCCAGGGTATACTACAACCATATATGATTCAGTAATTAAAATCCTCAGAGTACCAGTAATAAAATCCTCTGCAATTTAAGGCAAAAGAAAGAATGAGAATACTATTTGATTTTTTTCTGAGTGAATTATGCTTACATATGATTTTATTTAATATGATTGCTAATTTTCATATATTCACTAAAATGTTTTTTACTTTTAAACATAATATATTTATAAGCCAATTATATTAAAGATATAATCAAATTAAGATAGGACTTGATGCAAACTAACAATTAGATTAACCTATATATGGAATGATCTACACTGTATGGTAATATGGCCATTTAAGCTTTGTCTCTTATCTCCCTTCAAGTGACAGCTCACTATTTGAAAAATTGCAGGGAATTTTTTTAAAATGATTACTTTTCTTATATTGCAGAAGCTATGAGTTGGGCTGGATGGCACACTTCAACTCAAATAATCTGTGATTATATAATACTTTACACCAAAGAAATTGTAAGAAACAGAACAATTATAATATATAATAATTTATTCATTTGTAAAATGGAGTCCAAAAAGAGTCAGAGTTCTTGATATTTTTTTTGCATAGACCACTCTGGCATCTTGGTAAAACCCTTGTATTCTCTCCCAAGAGTACTATTTTCAAATAAACAAAATATAATAGATCATATTGGAAAAGAAGCCAAATATATTTAAATACACATACCAATTAAAAAAAAAAAGTTTCATAATCTTGAAGTTAAAAACTCATGAACTGAGACCTAAACTTTTTATTACTTTAAAGTCTATTTTTAGTTTGTTTTTTAAGAATGTTATAATTTAACACAAAATTCCTCATTTACTTGAGTTTTATATACCATAAGGTCATTGGTTTCTAGGATAAATATTTGGCAAAGAGGCAAAGGTTCTCAAAAGTCAAGAGTTGCTTATATATAACTCAACTTTTAGTTCTCTTTTTCCAAAATTCTTAGAGGGCATGATATGTCTATTAATTTGTTATGGTCTTCAAGAAGATTCAAAATAATATTGATAAACTCTGTTAATGATATGAGTAATTTTGATTCTCCTAATTGTATCAAATTGTGAAAAAATAGTTAATTGGCATGTGCTAGTCCTTAGGGAATATAGAAAAATAATAAAACTATCCCATCCCTGAGGGAAAATTTGTAGAAATATCATTCCAAGTAGAATATGTCACCTTTTCTATGCAGTATTTAAGTGACAAATAGATCATTTGGAGAGTTAAAGGAAAGTTAAAGTTAAGGGAAAGTGTTCAAAAAGTACCAATGATTATTGCTTATTATTTTCATTTCACATTTAACATTTCACATGATTAGAAACCACCTAAAGGAATGGCATTGTCTTTGAATGACAGAATACTTGTGATTTCTTAAGATTGCTTCACAACTTGAATGGATGCCCATCAATTGGAGAATAGTTGTGGTAAATGTGTTATGGAATATTATTCTTCTGTAATTAATGACCAGCAGGATGAATACAGAGAGGGCTGGAGAGACTTACATGAACTGATGCTGAGTGAAATGAGCAGAACCAGATGATTATACACTTCAATAACAATATTGAATGAGGGGGCAGAGCCAAGGTGACAGAGGAGACACACACATCATTCTATGCTCCTCTTCTACGTCAAACACTAATTATCAAATTCAGTCTCAGAAATAGTGAATGATTGGTAAAATCCATGAATATTGGAAGTACAACAAATTACCACCCAAAGAAAATCTGGAAGACTGCCAGAAAAGGTTTGTCCTGATGGGCAGGAGCAGGCCAGCACAGGGAAGGAGGTAGAAGCTGAGGCTAACACACTGAGTGGCCAGGGGAGAGGGCAGTCTCCCAGCCAGTGGAGATTTTTCAGGGAGGACACTACCACAGGCTTGCTACTCTGCTTTGATTCAAAGCAGTAGATCATCAGAGAAGTTACAAAAAGGCCAAAGGAAGAGGGTACTACGAAAAACACCAGAATATAACAGCATCTGGCTACACCACTCAGCACCTGAAGTGACTAAGCACAGATGCAGCACAGCTGTGTAGCCTCATTCTGCAGCTCAGGCTTTTTGCCTGGGGCAGTCACAAATATGCACAGCAAGAGATCTCTGTCAGGGCAAAATAAGTTCTGAAGCATGGCTTCACTTCCCAGGGCAGAGACACTTCTATTTCGGGGGCTCTTACCAGGACAGCTGCAGATACACACAGTGGAGTTCTGCCTGCAGCAGTGACACTTTCACTGCTCAGCAACTAGTCCCAGGGTAGTTGCTAATCGAAACAGTGGGGTTCTTGCCAGAACACTTCCACAGCTCCTCTGCTCTTACCAGCCTGTTTGCAGAACAGCTCCAGTGCAAATATATAATTCCTGCTCTGCAAAGGAAGATGGTAACCCCCTTGCACAGAAGGCAGACCCTAAGGGCTTTAAAAAAAAGAGTGAAAAATCCAAAAACACACTACCCGTTGCTAGCTTCTATACAGAAAGAGAGCAGGTTTTCAATCCCAAGGAGACTAACAGCAGACAGTCTCCAGAAAATAAAAATAACCCAAAGGGGGATGCAATCTGATCCCCATCTCACAAGGCTCTCCTAGAAAAAGTTATAAAAAAAATCTTAATTGAGTTCTAGAAGAAAAATGAGAAAAGGAAAGAGAAGCTATGAAAAAGAGTACAGAAAAAAGGCATATAATTCACTTAAAGAAAAAAAAATTGATAAAGAGAAAAAAGAAAACAGCTTCCTGAAATATGAACTGGAAAAGGAGAAGAACTGCCAAGGAGTGTATGGAAAAAGAATTTGTGAATTGGAAAAGATAAAGAACTTCAAGGAAAGTAGGATTTGTGAATTAAAAAAATAAAAAAAAACTCAGTAAAAAAAATTAGTGAAATGGAAGAAAATTCCATAGATCAAAGCAACTTATTTAAAAGCTCAACTGGACATATAAAAAAAGAAGTAAAAAATGCAATGAAGAAAATAACACATTAAAAATCAGAACTGAACAAATATAAATGAATGATTTGTTGAGACATCAAGAATTAGTCAAGTAAAACCAACAAAATGAAAAAAATTGAAAAAATATGTTTAATATCTAAATATCTGTTAAATATCTATCTGTATCTTCATACAGTATTGTTGTTGAAGTGTACAGTGATCTCCTGGTTCTGCTCGTTTCACTCAGCATCAGTTAATGTAAGTCTCTCCAAGTCTCTCTGTATTCCTCCCTTTGGTCATTTCTTACAGAACAATAATATTCCATAACATTTATATACCATAATTTACCCAACCATTCTCCAATTGATGGACATCCATTCATTTTCCACTTTCTAGACACTACAAAAAGGGTTGCCAAAAACATTTTGGAACATACAGTTCCCTTTCCTTTTTTTTAGTATTTCCTTGGGATATAAGCCCAGTAGTAGGACTGCTGTGTCAAAGGGTATGCACATTTTGATAACTTTTTTGGCATAATTCCAGATTGCTCTCCAGAATAGTTGGATTCTTTCACGACTCCACCAACAATGCATCAGTGTCCCAGTTTTCCCACAGCCCCTCCAACATTCATTATTACTTGTTCCTGTCATCTTAGACAATCTGACAGGTATGTAAAGATATCTCAGAGTTGTCTTAATTTGCATTTCTCTGATCAATAGTGATTTGGAACACTTTCATATGAGTGGAAATAGTTTTAATTTCATCATCTGAAAATTGTCTGTTCAGATCCTTTGACCATTTATCAACTGGAGAATGGCTTGATTTGTTTAAATTAGAGTCACTTCTCTATGTATTTTGGAGATGAAGCCTTTATCAGAACCTTTAACTGTAAAAATCGTTTCCCAATTTGTTACTCCCCTTATAATCTTGTTTGCATTAGTTTTGTTTGTGCAGAAAGTTTTTAATTTGGTGTAATGAAAAATTTCTATTTCGTGATCAATAATGGTCTCTAGTTCTCCCTTGGACACAAACTCCTTCCTCCTCCACAAGTCTGAGAGGTAAACTATCCTCTGTTCCTCCAATTTATTTATGATTTCGATCTTTATGCCTAAATCTTGGACCCATTTTGATCTTATCTTAGTATGTGGTGTTAAATGTGGGTCCATGCCTAGTTTCTGCCATACTAATTTCCAGTTTTCCCAGAAGTTTTTTGTCAAATAATGAATTCTTATCCCAAAATTTGGGATCTTTGGGTTTGTCAAACACTAGACTGCTATTTTTTTCACTATCTGGCCCTGTGAACCTAACCTATTCCACTGATCAACTAGTCTTTCTTAGCCAATACGAAATGGTTTTGGTGACTGTTGCTTTATAATGTAGTTCTAGATCAGGTACAGTTAGACCACCTTCATTTAATTTTTTTTCATTACTTCCCTTGAAATTCTTAACCTTTTGTTGTTCCATATGAATTCTGTTGTTATTTTTTCTAGGTCATTAAAATAGTTTCTTGGGACTCTGATTGGTATAGCACTAAATAAATAGATTAGTTTAGGGAGTATTGTCATCTTAATTATATTCGCTCGGCCTGTCCAAGAACACTGAATGTCTTTTCAATTATTTAAATCTGACTTTATTTTTGTGGCAAGTTTTTTGTAATTTTTCTTATACAATTCCTGACTTTCCTTTGATAGATATATTCCCAAATATTTTATACTATTGACCGTTATTTTGAATGGAATTTCTCTTTGTATCTCTTGCTGTGGGATTGTGTTGGTAATGTATAAAAATGCTGAGAATTTATGTGGATTTATTTTGTATCCTGGAACTTTGCTACAATTTTGAATTATTTCAGGGTGGAGCCAAGATGGCGGATAAGATACATGTGATTTTGTAAGCTCCCTTCTTCCCTCAATACCAATTAGTTAAATCAGACTTAAAAATAACACTAGACTGATAGAAACCACAAGGACTGGAAGCAAGACTTCCCAGCTGAAGAGAATCTGGAGTTTAAACAGAAAAAGTAAGTTCCCAGGGGAGGAAGAAAAAAGGCCAGCCCAGACAGGGTGAGGTGCTAGCATACTCTGCCTATCGAGCAGGGGAAAACTCTGCAATCAGAGAAGCCACTGAGATAGAGAAATCTGGCACAGGCTGTTAGCTCTTCTCTGCTTATAAAACAGCAGTTCAGAAGAGAAATCAAGCCACTTTAAAAAATAAAGCCAGATACTAGAACCACCCCAATCTGGAAGTGACCTAACAGATCTTGGCACGGCTGTGAAAACCACCTTCTGCTGTCTGGGGCTTCACCTTGGGGTAGTTAAGACCTTGAAAAGCGGGGACACAGCCCAAGGCAACATATAATTCACATAGTGCCTGGCTTGGCTGGAGGCTGTGGAACTCAGCAGTGGAAGTCCCAGAGAAGGGGAAACTTTGAAATAGGGACTGCGATTTTTGGGCAGACTCTTCCAGTTTGAGCACAGGGGCTTTTCACAACAGCTGCTGATATACACGCCCCACAGGACGCATTGGCTGGGCTTTGTGTCGCCTTTACTGTTCAGCCTTAAACCTCAGGGAAGTCTCTAGGGCACATAGCAGGTTCCTTCACTGGGCAACCCTCACAGCAGAGCCATAATAATCACCCCTGAGGGACTTCCAGGGAGGGGGAGGGCAACGCTCTCCCAGAGCTCTCTCTTAGCTCAGGCACAGGAGCCCCTGCAACCATCTGGTCTGGGAGAAAGATGGTAAATAAATAAATAAACAAACAAACAAACAAATAAATAAATAAATGAATAAATAAATAAATAAATAAATGAATGAATAAATAAATATTTAAATAAATAAATAGATGGATAGATAGATAAATAAATAAATAATTTCTTACCCCAAGAACTGACCCCAAAAGATTTTTTTTTTAATATGAGTAAAAAGCTAAAGAGAACAATTGATTCCTTCTACAGAGAGAAAGAGCGGGTATCCAACCCCAAGGAAGATAATAGCAGAGAGTCAGCAGATAACAGCTTAAAGGGGAACGATACCTGCCCTCCATCACTTAACTCTCTCCTAGAAGAGACTATTAAAAAGTAAAGAGAGTTTGAAGAATAATGGGGAAAGGAAAGAGAAGCTATGATAGAGAAAAACAATGTTCTTTAATTTGCGTTGGAAAAAATAAAGAATTCACAGGAGATTCAGGGAAACAAAATTTGTGAATTAGGAAAGGTTAAAAAAGCACAGTAAAGTAGGATTTCTGAATTGGAAAAGACAAAAAATTCTCAAGAAAGTAGGATTTCTGAATTGGAAAAGATAAAAAAACTCTCAAGAAAGTAGGATTTTTGAATTGGAAAAAGAAAATAATTCTCTAAAAAAAAATTACGGAAATGGAAAAAAACCAATAGAGCAAAATAATTCATTTAAAAACTCAATTGGGCATATACAAAAAGAACTAACAACTGTGAATGAAGAAAATAACTCCTTAAAAATCAGGATGGAACAAATAGAAATGAATTATTCAATGAGAACCCAAGAATCAGTCAAACAAACAAACAAACAAACAAAAAAAAAAAAAAAAAAAAAAAAAAAAAAAAAGAAAAAGAAAAGAAAAGCTGGAGAATAACATCAAATACTTACTGGGAAAATCTATAGACCTGGAAAATAGATCTCATTGGACTTCCCAAAAACTATGACCAAAAAAAGTGCCTAGATTCTATTTTACAGGAAATCATCAAAGGGAACTGTCCAGAGATAATAGAAATAGAAGGGAAAAGAGGCATTGAAAGAATTCATTGAACACCTTCTGAAAAGGACACTAAAAAAAGAATTCCACTGAATATTGCAGCTAAGCTGCAGAATTACCACACAAAGGAAAGAATATTGCAAGTAGCTAGAAAAAAGCAATTCAAATATCAAGGGGTCACAATAAGGTTCACTCAAGATCTGGCTGCCTACACATTAAAAGATCGAAGGGCCAGGAACCTGATATTCTGAAAGGCAAAAGATCAAGCATTGCAACCAAGAATAATCCACCCAGCTAAATTTAGCATTTTCTTCCATGGAATAAGATGACCATTCAATAAAACAGAGGAATTCCATTTGTTTCTAAGAAAAAAACCAGACTAAAACAAAAAATTTGATCTACATCCACAAGACTGAAGAGAAACAGAAAAAGGTAAACAGAACTCTTGAGAACTGGATCTCTTTTGTGGATATATAGAAAGTCCACATGGATAATTTGACTTTACTGATATAAATAAAAGGGGGGTGTAGTAAAGGGAAGGGGGTAGTATCAGAAAAATGGGAAGGAGTGATAAAAAGAGGGAAACTACATCCCAGGAAGAGACATAGAAAATATACCACATCTGAGGGAATTGAGAGAGGGGGAGAAACATTGTGTGAATCTTACTCTCATCAGAATAGGCTCAAAGAGTAAATACTTGACATATTTGTTTTTCAGAGAATTCTCACTCACCTCATTAAAAGGGGGGAGAGGAAAAGGGAATAGGAAAAGGGGAATAAGGGAAGAGACTTGGAATGAGGGGGGAGGGATACTAAAAAAGGGAGGGCTGTGCATCACAAGTGGGGTCTATAAATTAAATATCGGGTAAGGGGTTCAGGGTGCTCAAGGAAAAAGCATAATCTGGGGATAATATAATGTCAGGAAATGCAAAATTAGTAATTTTAACTGCAAATGTGAATGGGATGAACTCACCCATCAAATGGAGATGGATAACAGACTGGATCAAAAGTCAGAATCCTACAATATGTAGCAGGGAGATACATACAAAGCAAAGGTGAAAGGTTGAAGCAGAATCTATTTTGCTTCAGGTAAAGCCAAAAACACAGGGGTACCTATCCTTATCTCAGATCAAGGAAAAGCAGAAGTTGATCTAATTAAAAGAGATAAGGAAGGAAACTATATCCTACTAAAAGGTAGCATAAACAATGAAGCCATATCAATACTAAACATATATGCACCAAGTGGAATAGCATCTAACTTTCTCAAGGAAAAGCTAAGAGAGTTGCAAGAAGAAATAGACAGTAAAACTATAATTGTGGGAGATCTCAACCTTGCACTCTCAGATTTAGACAAATCAAACCACAAAACAAATAAGAAAGAAATTAAAAAGTAAATAGAAATATGTATGATAGACTTTTGGAGAAAATTGAATAGCAATTAAAAAGAATATACTTTCTTCTCAGCAGTTCATGGATCCTATACAAGAATTGATCATATATTAGGACATAAAGATCTCAAAATTAAAAGCAGGAAGGCAGAAATAATAAATGCCTTCTTCTCAGATGACAATGCAATAAAAGCTACATTCAGTAAGAAGTTAGGGGTAAATAGACCAAAAAGTAATTGGAAACTTAATAATGTCATCTTAAAGAATGACTGGGTGAAACAGCAAATTATAGTAACAATTAAGAATTTCACCCAAGATAATGACAAATGATGAGACATCATACCAAAATCTGTGGGATGCAGCTAAAGCAGTAATAAGGGAAATTTTATATCTTTAGAGGCTTATTTGAAGAAAATAGAGAAAGAGAAGATTAACGAATTGGGCCTGCAACTTAAAAAGCTAGAAAAAGACCAAATTAAAAACCCCAACCAAAAATCAAACTTGAAATACAAAAATTAAAAGGAGAAATCAATAATATTGCAAGTAAAAAAAAAAAAAAAACTATTGAATTAATAAATAAAACCAAGAGTTGGTTTTATGGAAAAGCCAATAAAATAGATAAACCTTTGGTAAATCTGATCAGAAAAAGCAAAGAGGAAAATGAAATTGTTAGTCTTACAAATGAAAAGGGGGATCTTTCCACCAATGAAGAGGAAATCAGAGAAATAATGAGTTACTTTGCCCAACTTTATGCCAATAATTTTTTTTTATTCATTTTTCCAAATTATCACCTCTCTCCCTCCACTCCCTTCCCCCGATGACAGGCAATCCCATACATTTTACATGTGTTACAATATAACCTAGATACAATATATGTGTGTAAATCCCATTTTCTTGTTGCACATTAATTATTAGCTTCCGAAGGTATAAGTAACCTGGGTAGATAGAGAGTAGTGCTAACAATTTACATTCGCTTCCCAGTGTTCCTTCTCTGGGTATAGTTATTTCTGTCCATCATTGATCAACTGGAAGTGAGTTGGATCTTCTTTATTTTGAAGATTTCCACTTCCATCAGAATACATTCTCATACAGTATTTTTGTTGAAGTGTATAGTGATCTTCTGGTTCTGCTCATTTCACTCAGCAGCAGTTGATTTCAGTCTCTCCAAGCCTCTCTGTATTCCTCCTGCTAGTCATTTCTTACAGAGCAATAATATTCCATAACCTTCATATACCACAATTTACCCAACCATTCTCCAATTGATGGACATCCATTCAACTTCCAGTTTCTAGCTACAACAAAAAGAGCTGCCACAAACATTTTGGCACATACAGGTCCCTTTCCACTCTTTAGTATTTCTTTGGGATATAATCCCATTAACAGCAATGCTGGGTCAAAGGGTATGCACTGTTTGACAACTTTTTGGTATGCCAATAAATTTGATAACTTCAGTGAAATGGATGACTTTCTCCAAAAATATAGGCTTCCAAGATTAACAGAGGAGGAGATAAATTGCTTAAATAGTCCTACTTCAGAAAAATATATAGAACAAGCTATTAATCAACTCCCCAGGAATAAATCCCCAGGACCAGATGGATTTACATGTGAATTCTACCAAACATTTAAAGAACAATTAGCCCCAATATTATATAAACTATTTGAAAAAATAGGGGATGAAGGAGTCCTACCAAATTCCTTTTATGACACAGGTATGGTACTGATACCTAAAACAGGTAGATCAAAAACTGAGAAAGAAAACCGTTAATGAATATTGATGCTAAAATCTTAAATAAGGTTAAGGTTGCTGAGGTTAGCGTTTCTAGTACTATATTGAATAGTAATGATGATGGTGGGTAACCTTGTTTCACTCCTGATCTTACAGGGAAAGGTTCTAGTTTATCGCCATTACATATGATGTTTACTGAAGGTTTTAAATATATGGTCCTTATTATTTTAAAGAATAGTCCATTTATTCATATACTCTAAAGCATTTTTAGTAGGAATGGATTATGGATTTTATCAAATGCTTTTTCTGCATTTATTGAGATGATCATATGGTTTTTATTAATTTGATTATTAATATGGTCAATTATAGTAATAGTTTTACTAATATTAAACAAGCCTTGCATTCCTGGTATAAATCCTATTTAATCATAGTGTATTATCCTGAGGATGATTTTCTGAAATCTTTTTGCTAATATCTTATTTTAGATTTTAGCATCAATATCCATTAAGGAGATTGGTCTATAGTTTTCTTTCTCAGTTTTCAATCTACCTGGTTTAGGTATCAGTACCATGTTTATGTCATAAAATGAATTTGGTAGGACTCCTTCAATCCCTATTTTTTCAAATAATTTATATAGAATTGGAGTTAATTGTTCTTTAAATGTTTGGTAGAATTCACATGTAAATCCATCTGGTCCTGGGGATTTTTTCTTAGGAAGTTGGTTAATAGTTTGTTCTATTTCTTTTTCTGAGATGGGACTATTTAGACTACTTACTTCTTCCTCTGTTAATCTGGACAAGCTATATTTTTTAAGGTATTCTTCCATTTCATTTAAGTTATCAAATTGATTGGCATAAAGTTGAGCAAAGTAGATCCTAACTATTGTTCTAATTTCCTCTTCATTAGTGGTGAGTTCTCCCTTTTCATTTTCAAGACTAACAATTTGCTTTTTCGCTTTCCTTTTTTTAATCAGGTTTACTAAGGGTCTGCCTATTTTGTTGTTTTTTTCATAGAACCAACTCTTAGTTTTATTAATTAATTCAATAGTTGTGGGGTTTTTTTTGTTTATTTTTTTACTTTCAGTTTTATTAATCTCATCTTTTATTTTTAGAATTTCAAATTTTGTGTTTGTCTGGGGGTGTTTAATTTGTTCCTTTTCTGGCAATTTTAGTTGTAAGCCCAATTTGTTGGCCCTCTCTTTCTCTATTTTATGCAAGTAGGCCTGTAGAGATATAAAACTTCACCTTATTACTGCTTTGGCTGTGTCCCACACATTTTGGTATGATGTCTCATTATTGTCATTTTCTTGGGTGAAGTTATTAATTATGTCTATGATTTACTGTTTTACCCAATTATTCTTTAGTATAAGATTATTTAGTTTCCAATTATTTTTTGGTCTATTTTCCCCTGGCTTTTTATTAAATGTAATTTTAATTGCATTGTGGTCTGAAAAGGATGCATTTACTATTTCTGCCTTACTGCATTTGATTTTGAGGTTTTTATGCCCTAGTATATGATCAATTTTTGTATAGGTTTCATGAACTGCTGAGAAGAAAGTATACTCCTTTCTGTCTCCATTTAGCTTCTGCCAGAGATCCATCATATCAAACTTTTCTAGTATTCTATTTACCTCTTTGACTTCTTTCTTATTTATTTTGTTGTTTGATTTATCTAACAGAATTAGTGATTTTAACCATAAATGTGAATGGGATGAATTCTCCCATATAGATGAAGTGGGTAACAGACTAGGTCAGAAGCCAAAATCCTACAATATGTTGTTTACAGGAAACACATTTAATGCAGTGAGAAACATACAGAGTAAAATAAAAGTCTGGAACAGAACCTATTATGCTTCAGTTGAAGTCAAAAATAGCAGGTGTAACCATCCTTATCTCAGATCAAGCAAAAGCCAAAATTGATAGAGATAAGGAAGGAAACTATATCTTGCTAAGCGGTAGCATAAACAATGAAGCAATATTAATACTAAACATATATGCACCAAGTGGTATAGCATCTTACTTCCTAGAGGAGAATTTAAGACAGTTGCAAGAAGAAATAGCAAAACTATAATAGTGGGAGATCTCAAAATTGAACTCTCAGAATTAGATAAAACAAACAACAAAACAAATAAGAAAGAACTTAAAGAGGTCAATATATTATTAGAAAAGTTAGGTATGATAGAACTTTAGAGAAAACTGAATGGAGACAGAAAGGAGTATAGTTTCTTCTCAGCAGTTCATGGAACCTATACAAAAATTGACCATATATTAGGACTTAAAGACCTCAAAATTAAATGCAGAGAGTCAGAAATAGTAAATACATTCTTTCCATATCATGATGCAATAAAAACTACATTCAACAAAAAGCTAGGGGCAAATTGATCTAAAAGTAATTGGAAACTAAAAAAAAAAAAATCACATCCTAAAAAATGATTGGGTGAAACAGCAAATCATAGAAACAAGTAATAATTTCACTAAAGAAAATTACAACAATGAGACATAATACCAATATTTGTGGGATACACACAAAGTGGTAATAAGGGGAAGTTTTATATCTTTAGAGGCTTACTTCAATAAAATAGAGAAAGGGAAGGTCAATGAATTGGGCTTACAACTTGAAAAGCTAGAAAAAGACCAAATTAACACCCCAATCAAATACTAAGCTTGAAATCTCAAAATTAAACGGAGACATTAATAAAATTGAAAGTTAAAAAAAAAAAACTATTGAATTAATAAAAAAAAATAGTCGATTTTATAAAAAAAAACAAACATACATAAACCTTTGGTAAATCTGATTAGAAAAAAGGAAAGAGGACCATCAAATTGTTAATCTTAAAAATGAAAATGGAGAACTTTCCATCAATGAAGAGAAATAGAGCAATAATAAGTAACTTTGCCCAACTTTATGCCAATAAATTTGATAAGCTAAGTGAAATGGATGACTACATTCAAAAATATAAGCTTCCCACATTGACAGAGGAGGAAGTAAATTGCATAAATAGTCCCATTTTAGAAGAAGAAATAGAAGAAGCTCTTAATCAACTCCCTAAGCAAAATCCCCAGCACCAGATGGATTTACATGTGAATTCTACCAAACATTTAAAGAACAATCTCCAAAGCTATAAAAAACTATTTGAAACAATACAGAATGAAGGACTCATACTAGATTCATTTTATGACACAGACATTGGCTTGATACCTAAACCAGGTAAGTTGAAAACAGAGAAAGAACATTATAACCCAATATCCCTAAAGAATATTGATGCTAAAATCTAAAATAACATATTAGCAAAAAGACTACAGAAAATCATCCCCAGGATAATACACTATGATCAAGTAGAATTTATACCAGGATTGCAGGGCTGATTCAATATTAGGAAAACTATTAGCATAGTTGACTATATCAATAACCAAATTAACAAAATCCATATGATCATCTCAATAGATGCAGAAACAAAACATTTGATAAAATCCAACATTCATTCCTATTTAAAACACTTGAGCCCATAGAAATAACTGGTTTTTTTTTCCTTAAAATAATCAGTAGTATTTATTTAAAATCATTGATAAGTATCATATGTAATGAGGACAAACTGGAACCATTCCCAATAATATCAAGAGTGAAACAAAGTTGCCCACTATCACCATTACTATTCAATATTGTATTAGAAATGCTAGCCTCCACAATAAGAGTTGAGAAAGAGATAAAAGGAATTAGAATAGGAAGTGAGGAAGCCAAATTATAACTCTGTTTATAATATGATGGTATATTTAGAGAACCCCACAGATTCTACTAAAAAGCTATTAGAAACAATCTACACCTTTGGCAAAGCTTCACGATGCAAAATTAACCCACATAAGTCATCAGTATTCTTATATAACACTAACAAAATCCAAGAGTTAGACTTACAAAGAGAAATTCCATTTAAAGTAACTACTGATAGTATAAAATATTTGGGAATCTATTCGCCAAGGGAAAATCAGAAACTATATGAGGAAAACTACAAAACACTTTCCACACAAATAAAGTCAAATCTAACCAAGTGGAAAAATATTAAGTACTCTTGAAAAGGGCAAGCAAATATACTAAAGATGATAATACTACCAAACTAATCTATTTATTTAGTTCTATACCAATCAGATTCCCCAAAAAACTATTTCAATGACCTAAAAAAACCAACAAAATTCATCTAGAAGAACAAAAGGTCACGACTTTCAAGGGAACTAATGAAAAAAAAATCAAATAAAGGTGGCCTAGCTCTACTAGATTTAAAATTATATTTTAAAGCAGAAGTTACGAAAACCAATTGGTATTGGCTAAAACATAGACTAGATGATCAGTGGAATAGGGTTCCAATGATAAAATAGTCAATAACTTAAATAATCTAGTGTTTGACAAAACCAATGACCTCAGCTTTTGAGATAAGTATTCACTGTTTGACAAAAACTGATGGGAATATTGGAAATTAGTATGGCAGAAACTAGACATTGACCCATACTTAACACTGTACATCAAGATAAAGTCAAAATGGGTTCATGATCAAAGCATAAAGAATGAGATTTTAAATAAATTAGAAGGACATAGTATAGTTTAACTCTCAGACCCATGGAGGAGGAAGGAATGTGTGACCAAAGAAAAACTAGAGATCATTATTGTTCATAAAATAGAAAATTTTGATTATAGCAAATTGAAAATCTTTTCTATAAACAAAACTAATGCAGACAAGATTAGAAGGGAAGCAATATACTGGGAAAGCATTTTTTACAGTCAAATGATCTGATAAAGGCCTCATTTCTAAAATATATAGAGATTTTACTCTAATTTATAAGAAATTCTCCAATTGCTTCTCCAATTGATAAATGGTCAAAGGATATAAACAGACAATTCTCAGATGAAGAAATTGAAACTATGTCTAGCCCTATGAAAAGATGCTCCAAGTCATTATTAATCAGAGAAATGCAAATTAAGACAACTCTGAGATACCACTCCACACCTTTCAGATTGGCTAAAATGACAGGAAAAGATAATGCTGAATGTTGGAGGTAATGTGGGAAAACTGGGACAATTATACATTTTTGGTGAAATTGTGAATACATGCAGCCATTCTGGAGAGCAATTTGGAACTATGCTCAAAAAGTTATCCAACTGTGCATACCCTTTGATCTAACAGTGTTACTACTGGGCTTATAAATCTCAAAAAGATTTTTAAAAAGGGAAAAGTACCAGTAAGTGCAAGAATATTTGTGTCAGCTTTCTTTGTAGTGGCCAAGAACTGGAATCTGAGTGGATGCTCATTAGTTGGAGGATGGCTAAGTAAACTGTGGTATATGACTGTTATGGAATATTATTGTTCTGTAAGAAATGACCAGCAGGATGATTTCAGAAAGGCCTGGAGAGACTTACATGAACTGATGCTGAGTGAAATGAGCAAGAGCAGGAAATTATTATATAATTTAATAACAATACTATATGATGATAAATTCTGATGCACGTGCCTCTCTTCAACAATGAGATGAACCAAATCAGTTCTGTTTGTTCAACAATGAATAGAACCAGCTATACCCAGTGAATTAATGAATGTGAATCACTACATAGAATTCCCAATCCTTCTATTTTTGTCTACCTAAATTATTTATTTCCTTCATAGGTTAATTGCATATTATTTCAAAATCTGATTCTTCTTGTGCAGCATAATAACATGTGTATATGTATACATATATTGTATTTAACATATACTTAAACATATTTAACATGTATTGGTCTACATGCCATCTGGGGGAGGGTTTGGAGGGAAGGAGGGGAAAATTGTAGCAAAAGGTTTTGCAAGTGTCAGTGCTATAAAATTACCCATGCATATATCTTGTAAATAACAAGTTATAATAAAAAAATATATACTAAAAATTACTGTATGAGGATGATTTTTTATGGAAGTGAATATCTTCAACAAAGAGAAGATCCAATTCAGTTCCAATTGGTCAATGATGGACAGAATCAGCTACACCCAGAGAAGGAACACTGGGAAATGAATGTGCACTACTTGTATTTTGCTTTTCTTCCCAGGGTTATTTTTACCTTCTGAAGCCAATTTTTCTTGTGCAACAAAAGAACTATACAGATATATACATGTATATTGTATCTAAGATATATTTTAAAATGTTTAACTTGTATGGGACTTCCTGCCATTTAGGGGAGGGGGTGAGGGAGGGAAGGGAAAAGTTGGAACAGAAGTGAGTTCAAGGGGCAATGTTATAAAATTTACCCATGAATATGTTCTGTCAATAAAAAGGTATGATAAAAAAGAAAAGAAAAAAAAAAAAGATTGCTTCACAGGTGTCCTCTTTCCCAAAATAGTAGGTAAAGTCAATTTAATAAGAATTGTTTTCCTGTGTGCTTCTTATCATCTTTTCTTCCCTATTCAGTTGCACAATCATATTTTGTATAAACATACTAACTATCCAATTGCTTATGGTAAAGATATAGTGATTCATACTAAACCTGGTTTCCATTTTATTTTGAGGCTATAAAGAAAAATTCTCTATATTGAAATGAATGAAATTTATTGCTGTTGTCAATATTTCTGAAGGAAAATAAGTTCCATTTTATTTTAAATTTATGTTTGTAGAAAATCAAGATTGTTGAAAATATGAATTTAAATGACAGGTTAACAAATACATTTTTGTTGTTTTATTAATTAAAATATGTTGATGGGATTTGAATGTTTTAAATTGTACTTTTAAATTGAAAAATTCCATTGCAGAAAAAAAATATTTGTATGTATATATGTATATATATATATATATGTATATATATATATATATATATATACATACATATATATATATATGTATATATACTATACTGCTCACTTCATATGCAAACTATTGTTATTCTCTAGGTTTTATTATTTTTCCCACAAATAAGCACAATTTCTTTGCTTGATATAGATGAATAGAAGCTCACAATGTCAATCTCCACCTGAGCTGGTAAACTATCTTCTAGTCTATGACCAGAAGGTGCATCTCCTTGTTACACACCCAGTTGACTCAAAATTACTCTTTTTGGCCCAGATGAAAATAGAATAAAAAAGCATAGGTAGAGCAATCCTAAAACACTATTACCATGGAGGAAATAACTCATCATCCATGTTTTTATCTGTGGGATATATAAAGAAGAAGATTAAATGAAAGTAAATTCCTGTCTTCATTCATACATCACATGAAAGGAATACCAAAAAGTATATTTTAACATCATGCCATCTAAAATGAATTCTCAATGTTTTTTCTTTTGTTTTTAAACTCTATAATTCTAGGAAAAATATCAACTGCCAAGCTAATATAATAAAAATGTCAATGCTACCTTAATTAATTTACTTATTCAGTGCCATACTATTAAAACTACCAAGAAATTATTGTACAGAGCTAGAAAAAATAGTAAAAGTACATCTGAAAGAACAAAATATCAAGGATTTCAAGGGAATTAATGAAAAAAATACAAATGAAGGTAACCTAGCTATACCAGATCTAAAATTATATTATAAAGAGATAGTCATCAAAACCATTTGGTACTAGCTAAGAAATAGAGTTGATCAGTGGACTAGGTTAGATACCCAAGTTACAATAGTTAATGACTATAGTGATCTAGTGTTTTATAAACCCCAAAGTCTAATCTTTCATATTTGAATATCACATATTATTGCTCTTATTATGTACAATATTTTACTAGTTCTGCATTTTCAATCAATAGCAGTTCATGTAAACCTTTACAGGTCTTTCTTTAATCAATTTATTCATCATTTATATAGAACAATAATAATCCATTATTCTCATATAACACCAGTGATTCCCCACTTGATGGGCATCCACTCATTTTCCAGTTCTTTGCTATGACAAAAACAGTTGCTATAAATATTTTTTTACATGCAGGTCCTTTCCCCTCCTATATGATTTTCTTGGTATACAAACCATAGTAGCACTACTTTAGCATTTTTTTTTTCTTTTAAAGCCCTTTGGGCGTAGTTCCAAATTGTTCACCAGAATGGTTGATCACTTCACAACTCCACCAACTGTGCATTGTCCCTGTTCTCCCACATCCTCTCCAACATTTATCATTATTTTTTCTTGTCATCTTAGTCAATTTGAGAGGTGTGAGGTAGTACCTCAGAGTAACTTTAATGTGCATTTCTCTAATAAATGGCATCTCAAAATATTTTTTCATATGAATATAGAGGGCTTTAATTTAATCATCTGAAAATTGTCTATTCATAAACATTGACCATTTATTAATAGGGGAAGTAACTTTTATTTTAACATTTGAAAACTGCCTGTTCATTTCCATTGACTATTTACTCATTGGAAAATGATTGTTATTCTTATAAATCTGACTCAGTTGTCTGTATATTTGATAATTAAAGTTCTTACGAAAGTAAGTTGAATAAAATTTCCTTCATTTTTCTGCTTTCCTTCCAATTTTGCCTGCTTTGGTTTTGTTTGTGCAAAAAAAAAAAATAAAATAAAAGTTTTTTTTTTTGTTTTGTTTTGTTTTTAAACAATGTAATCATAGTTATTTTTTTTTGCTTACACTACTTCTCTCTCATTTGTTCATAAATTCTTCTCTTATCCATGGATTTGAGTTGAACTTTTTCATGTTCTTCTAATTTGCTTATGATATCAGCATTTATGTCTAAGTTATGGTCTTCTTTTGTCCTTATCTTGTTATACAGTGTAGAAACAGAATTTCCATTTCAAATAACTATAGACAATATAAAATGTCTGGGAATCTATCTACTATGGCAAACCCAGGAAATATATGAACACAATTTCAAACACAATTTTCACAAAGTCATATCAGAATAATTGAAAAAAATTGATAGAGTTGTGCCAATATAATAAAAAGGCAGTTCTACCTAAATTAATTTATGTAATCATTGTCATATTAAACTATCCACATTACTTTTAGTGATCAAAAGTAAGAGCAAAATCTATCTGGAAAAACAATAGTTCAGCAATATCTGGAATTAATGAAAAAAAAAGAAAGAAAATGTTTAGCCGAACTAAATCATAAACTTAAAAAAAAGTAATGAATTGATGGAATACATTGGGTATATACCGTATTAAAGACTTTGTTTTGCATGTGCCAATTATGATGATAGTTTTCCTCAAATTAAATCAGCCCCATATTTCGGGTATAAAATCTTACTTGGTTAATATCTATGATCTTTGTTATATATTGCTATAATTTCATTGCTAATATTTTATGTGAAATGTTCATATTTATATTGATTGTGTATATTGTATTGTTTCATCTTCTTGGAAGGAACACTATATTTGTTTCATAAAAAAGAATTTGGAAAAGCTCCTTCAACCACTTGTTCTTTAAATGTTTGGTAAAATTCCCTGTGGAATCTATTGGGTCCTGAGAAGTTTATTCTTTTAAGAATATGACCAGTGGCTTCTTTAATTTATTTTTTCCTAGATTGGGCTAAGTATTTCATTTACTCTTCATTAATTTAAGAATTTATATTTTATAAAAATTCATCTGTTTCACTTAGACTACTTGGCTTATCAGCATATAATTGGTTACAATATCTCCTAATAATAGTTTTAATTTCGTCTTCATTGGTGGGGAATTAATCTTTTAATTTTTGATATTTATACTTTAGTTTTCTTTTTTTTTGTAATTAAATTACTCAATGTTTCATCAATTTTATTATTTTTCCCATTAATCCAGATTTGAGCTTTAGTTATTAATTCAATAGTTTTCTTACTTTAAATTTCATTGATTTCTCCTTATTTTCAGGATAACCAACTTGGTGTTTACTTGAAAATGTTTAATTTGTTCCTTTTCATTTTTTTCCATGCCCAAATCTTTGGTCTCTTTTTTTGTTTCCTAAGTACTTTGCTATCTGCATGAAATTCTGGTATATAGTTTATTGAGTTCCTCTTTAGTTAAAGTTGATTGTTTCTATGATTATTCTTTGTGTTACTGATTCTTTAGGATGTTTAATTTTCATTTGTTTTAAAATAATTTTAAAAATTCATTACAATTAATTTAAAATTTTAAAATCACATTATGATCCCCAAAAAAGGATCTAATGTTTATGTTTTGCCACATTCAGTCATGGGATTTTAATGCTCTAATAAATTGTTAATTTTTATGTGGTTCTTATGTACCACGGAGAAAATTAATTTTTCTTTAGATTCACAATCATATTTGTTTTTTTTCCTGAAGTCTATCAATTTTCCTAAATTTTATTCTACTACATAATGACATTGTCATTTATTTTTAACTAGATTCATCTGATACTATGAGATGAAAGTTGTAATCCCCCACTAGTATATTTTTTCTATTATTTTATTTCCTATAATTAATTTAACTTTTCTTTAGCAATTTGGATGCTATGCTATCTGGTGTGTTTATGTGCAAAAGAAGCAGAGAACTGAGAAGTCAAAAATTAAAAAGAAAAATATTAAAAATAAATATTTAATTGAAAAATATTAAAAGAATCAATTAGGACATTGACATTTCAACATCATTCTCCTACACTATGAATTACTTTTGTCCCTGGGATGAAACAGATGTAATTATCTCATGTAAACTTGAATTGGCATTTTAGATAGTAACTTGATGAGCAGTCTGATATTCTGTTTTTAAGTACCACAAACTATGGAAAACTGCAAATCTTTACCTCTGAAAAGTTCATCTGGTTTTGATGGGAGTTTAGATTAAAGTGCAGGCTGATGGAGGAAACAAAATGTGATTAACTTGTTTTGAAAACATTTCATTTCAGTGGACATGATGCATTTTTGATTGCATGATTAAAAATAATAAATCCCTACAGAAAGCCATTTTTGTAAATACATTTTGAATGTTTTGCTTATACCATCAAGCTGCTGGATATGTGGGGCAGGTGTATAGAGGAAAAAAAAAAACTCAGAGAGATGATGCTTCAGCATGAATGAATTGGCATTAGGGACATAGGATGTTTTCTTCCTTATATCTTTCAAATTCTTGAAATTTGAGACTTGAATTCATCATTTTAGTTTTTTGTTTCCTTCAGTTCCTAAAACTGATCTTGTTACTCATATAACATTTTTCCCTTTCATTACTCTTCACTGCTCTTCACTATGACTATAATAACCTCTTCATTTGTATTTATTCCTTAGTTCACTCTGTACATTGCCACTAGACTAATCATTGCCATAATTCTTTTCATTATACAATGACTCTGCTTAAATAGCTACACAATTGTGTCATTTATTATATTGTTTTACCCTGCAGCTTCTCTATAAGCATTTTGTATTTACTTATATATGAATATCAGGCCTCTGGCAATTGTATGTAATATATTTACATTATGTCACATTTATATATAAGATAACGTCCTATTTTATTGTACTAAATTATATTATGGTATATTATTCTCTAAGTCTATTCCTTCACTTCTTTGTCCATAGCTGGAAAAATCATTGGTCTTTTGAAATTGTAGTTGGTCATTGTGGTTTTTGGATGTTTCAGATGTTTTTCAGATTTGCTTCAGAAGTGGAATTATTTTACAAATTGTTTGCATTGGCTGTGCTGATTTTGCGAGACTTTCATTTGGCAAAATGAATTCAGGTTGACTTTAAAAATATCTTTTTTTTGTAATTTGTCTTGATGAGATAATATTATATTACATCTATATACCATATCATGTACAGTCATTCTCCACCTGGTGCATACTCTCTTATAAACACAATAACATATGCTGCTAAAATTATTTCCTTTCCTTTTCTTCCTTCTTTTCCTTTCTTCCTCCCCTCCTCCCTTCCTCTCTTTTTCCCTTCCTTCCTCCCTGCCTTTCTTCCTCCCTCTCTCCTTCCCTCCTTCCCTGCTTCCCTTCCTTCCTCCCTCCCTTTTTTACTTCTTTCTTTCCTTCCTTTCTTCCTTATCCCCTCCTTCTCTTTGTTTGTTTGTTTCTTTTTTTTCACTGAAATATAGCATGATATCTTAGTGTTTAAGGTCTAGATTACTCTCTTAAATACCATGCCATAAGCCAAAATCACTTTGACTCTAGTTGACTGAAAAATTGTAGATCCTTGGTCAATCCCCATATAAACCTTGTTGGGCCCTGCTTCGCTCAACAATGCAAACAAATGGAAACAATTATTTCCATTTTGGCCACAAACTCTGAAGAATATACATACACATATATGCTTGTATATGCATATGCATGTGTATTTCTGTATATACACACAAATGTATATGAATACACATACACAAGTGTATATATACTTTTCATATATAAACATTAAGCATGGACGTATGTATGCACATGTTTATGCATTTATGTATATATACACTCAGAGGCATGTATTTTGCAGGTGTATTTGATGAGGTAAAAGGGGCCATTTTTGCCTCATTTATTACCTTGCCTTAATCACTGATTGGGTATTGCCTCAGTCCAAGATGTCTCATTACAAACATGTGCATTTCCAGTCATCCTAATCAATATCTTGCCACTGGACCCAGATGATTTTAGAGGACAAAATGAGGCTTGTAATGTTAAATCTTAACTTAAATCAATTCAATTGCATGTCATGGAAGGACAAAACAAACAAACAAAAAAAAAGTCCCTGCTCTAAAGAGGTTTATAATCCTATAAGGAAAGTAAAACACATATTACAAACACATAAGCACTATCTAAAGGACAAATAGAAAATAATTAGTAGAGAAAAATACTTAGAATTAATTGGAGTATGGAAATTGTTCTTGTAAATAATAGAATTTTAAGTAGCCCTTAAAAGAAGCCAGGGAATTTTGTAGATAGAATGGGGGCCAGACTACATCAGGCATTGGGAACAGCCAAAGAAATTGTCCAGACCAGACAGGTAAAACATATTATTGTGAAATAGCTCAGAGACCAGTGTCACTGGATCAAAGAGTAACTTGTTGGGAATATAACTTAAGAAGATTGGAAACATAAGAATGGTTTGAAAGAATTTTGATGACAACCTATGTATGTATGTATGAATTACATCATTTCTGATAATTCTCCTAAAGGATATATTTTGATTTTCATGCTTTAGGGATGGATGAAATTAATAAGAATGTAAGTCATTGTGTTAAATAGTGGGCACAATCTTGTGAAGTTCATTATCATATAGAAGGGTTTTAGGATGCAAATAATGTGCCATAAAAACACTTATTTCCACTATTCTACCTTCAGAATTTAATGAGATTATAATATTATTCATCACCATTAAATGCAAAATAATATCTCATAGTTTTAATTTTATTTGTCAACTTTAATTATGGTCCACCTTCCACTTTTCTGTGTCACTTTTCTTACAGGTCCAATTCAAATCTCACTATTTTATATTTTTTCAGATAAGGTGGAATATTGCTCTTCTAGGAGGGAGGCACATCAGGAACTTACACACACACACACACACACACACACCACACACACACACACACACACACACACACACACACACACACACATATATATATATATATATATATATATATATATATATACATATATATATATATATATATATATATGTACTTCACTTCAATTTCCAATTATTTATAGTAATGGATGAGACTATATTTTAGTAGCAGTATGGATCTTAAAGAGGAAAAAAAAATTTGAAAATTTAACATGCAACTTTTAGAATCTAAACTTGAAATGAGCTTTTTGCATGTTATTACCACATTCCTGAAATATTCAGGAATGATAATGTTTTACTTTTCCTAATCAGAAGTCATTGAAAGACAAGTTGTACTTTAAAGTTTCTTGATTAGATGCATAATTCAGACTGTTGGATCTTTATAAAGTATGTATCACATGAATACTAAATACTTTGCAGTAAGTCTTTGGAGCAGAGTCAAGAGTTTCACTTAAAAATGTGACTTAAACTGAGTTAGAAAAATCATATATATATGTAGATATTTATATTTATATTTTATATGTAAATATAATGTTAGTCAAAGAACAAGGAATTTTTATTGACCTGATACCTGGTAAAATTCCATTAAATATTTTTAATATGTTCGAATAAGCTTGATAAATTCACTTTAGATAAAAGTTTAGCAGTGGTTCCCAAGAATCATAAGAAAAAAATTCTGGGAAAAAGGAAAAAAATACATAAATACTTACATTCATATTCTCCCATCTGCCCTAACAACAGTAAAATAATAATAAAGTGAATATGAAATATAGACTATAATTAATATCATTCAAAACAAGTACTAGTACATTTGATTTCAAAGTCCAATACATGAAAGGTCTCTTTAGTCTTAAAGAAATCATAAGGAAAATTATCTGGATTCAATAAATATAATATGTTTATTATATGACACTCAAAAGCAGGCTTTGGATATTTTACTTGAATCTAAAAGTCAAATTGAACTATTGTTGAAAGGCAATATTTTAATCTTTTTTTTTTCCCAAAAAACATTAAGAATTAAACTATCAAGAAAAAAATAGTGCAACAATCTTTGAGGATTTATTGGCATCTTAAAATCAATCAAACTAAAAGCAGTTCTTAGGAATTTCTGTTTCCTCTACTACATATTGGGCATATTAATAGCATCTATCTAACAGGGATTTTGTAAGGCTCAAATGATATAATTGTAACGTACTTAGCAGAGTATCTAGCATATAATAACTGCTATGTAAATGTTGGCTATTTTTATAAGTTTTTATGACAATGTTCATAATTACTATTGAAGACATAAGGTATCAATATTGATAAAGGGAAAAAATCTTCCCTTCTGTTTTCACAATTTTTAAATTTATTTTGTTATAAATTTTTCAGTTACTTTTAAAAAAAATCAATATTTGTATTAGTTTTTGTGTTTCAAATTTTAAGATCCAGATTCTTCTTTTGCCTCACAGCAATTTTCCTTGAAAAGGCTATCAATTTAATATCACTTATACATGTGAAGTCATGCAAACCAATTATACACATGGAATCACGAATAACATATATCCATTTTATCAATGTGGCAAAAGATAAAGAAGAAACATACCAAAAAAGAAAACAAATTAATAGAAGAGTATGCTTTGGACTTCATTGAAATTACTAAATATTTTTGGTAACTGGACAGCATTTTTCATTAAAAATCTTTTAGAATTGTCATGGATCATTGTATTGGTCAGAATAGCTAAGTCATTCACAGTTAAACATCACACAATATTGCTATTATTATTCACAAAGCTCTCCTAGTTCTCTGCTCACTTAACTTTATGCTCTTAAATGTTTACAGGTTTTTTTCTGAAACATTATTTTCTCCATATCTTTTTTTTCATTTTCTTCCTCTTTATTACATATTTTTCATTTAACAGCATTTATTAAAAATACACTCTGTACAAAATACTTTCTGGTTGTATACAGACAAAAATGAGAATCTTTGTCCAGAGAGAACTTACAATATAGAAGGTAGTAGAGGAATGAAATTATATAACATTTAATTGAATATAATGTTTATACAAAATTATTACAATAATTTGATAGAACTGAAATAAAATTGAATATCTCCTCAAAATTACTAAATTATATAGCTACTGTTGCTATTTTTATTCTTCATTCTCTAAGAGGGATAATGACATCAGAGGATGATAAATTGTGAATTGGTTTTATGTAAGGCAGAGTTCTAAAATCATTAGTCTGACTTTCTTCCAGGGTCATTGAAGTTTAGAAGCAAAATGTATGCCAGTGCAATATATGCAATGGGAGACCTTGATCTTTTTAAGCCAAGGTTTTTCCCAGTCTCAGTTAGGCTGATGTAAAATCCTTTCAGTGATTAAAGGCTATGTAAATGGAGGCAAATGATGGTCTGGATCTAAAGAGGAAAATCTTCAAAAATACTGATAAAGACAATCTCTATTAACAATGCCCTCAACTAAAGGAACCAATCAACCACCTACCTGTCTCACTGAAACAGCTCATTTGCATCATAGTTGTAACTTTCTTATTATTTCATGTCGCAGATAAAATCTAATTTTAAGGAAGCTCATTATAGCTTCCAAATAAACACCTCCATGTTATATTCAAACTTAGCAAATATGGATATCAAAACTTCAATTTGAAGATGAAAAATCATAAAATAAAAACTGGGGGAAGAGCTTGAGTTTGGAATTTTATCCTAAATATTATGTTAAGCTCTCAGGTGAGGCAATTACCTTTCCAATGTAAGCTGGTAACTCTTCTTCAATCAAAATTAAACATTTTGTTTTCAATAATGTAACTCAGTTCTTCTTTGGCCACAAATTTCTGTTTTTTCTCCACAGGTCTGAGGTAAACTATTCTTTGTTTTTCTAATTTGCTTATAATTTGCTCACTTTTTATGTCTTACACATGAACCTATTTCAACCTTATCTTGATATATGGTGTTAGATATAGCTCAATGCTAATTTGCACTAGAAGTTTTTTGTCAAAAAGAGAATTCTTATCTCAAAAGTTGGGGTCTTTGGTTTTCTCAAACACTAAAATACTATTGTAATTATTTACTTTGTCCTGTGAATCTCAGCTATTCCACTAATCAACTACTCTATTTTTTATCCAGTATCAAATGATTTTGATTACCACTTCTTTATTATATAGTTTTAAGTCTGGTACAATTAGGCCACCTTAATGTGCTCTTTTTTTTTTTTTTCATTAATTCCTTTGAAATTCTTGATTTTTTGTTATTCCACATGAATATTTTTATCACTTTTTTTTAGCTCTGTAAGGTAATTTCATGGGAGTTTGAGTGATATGAAACTGAATAATATATTAATTTAAGTAGAATTGTCATTTTTATTACATTAGCTAAGCCTACCCATGAGCACTTGATAGTTTTCAAATTGGTTAGATATGACATTATTTTTGTGGGAAGTATTTTGTATTTGTGTTTCTGTAGTTCTTACTTTGCTTTGGCATATAGACTCTTAAATATTTTACATATCTACAGTTATTTTAGATGGAATTTCTCTTTAATTATTTTTCTACTGGATTTTGTTAGTAACATATACAAATGTCAATGGTTTATTTTGCATAATGTAACTTTATTAAAGTTATGAATTATTTCTAAAAGGTTTTTAGTTAATCCTCCAGGATTTTCTAAGTGTACCATCATATCATCTGCAAAGAGTGATAATTTAACTCCTTCAATAATATAACTCCTTTAATCTATTTTTCTTCTTTGATTACCAAAACTAACATTTCTAATACAATATTAAATAGTAATGGTGATAATGGGCAAGTTTGTTTATTCCCTGTTCTTATTGCGAATGGTTTTAGTTTATCTACATTACATAGGATGCTTGCTGTGGTGTTAAATAGACTCTACTGATCTTTTTTTTTTAATTCCATTTATTACTATGCTCTCTAGTGTTTTTAATAAAATTGGGTGTTGTCAATGCCTTTTTCACTTCTATTGAGTTAATCATATGATTTTTGTTAGGTTGTTTATTGAGATAGTCAATTATGCTAATAGTTTTCCTAATATTGAAACCATTTCTACTATAAATTTTACTTTTTCATGTTGTATTACTGTAATCTCTTTGTTAATATTTAATTTAAGATTTCTGCATCAATATTTATTAGAGAAATTGGACTATAATTATCATTCTCTGTTTTGACCCTACCTAGTTTAAATATCAGGTCCATGTCTGTATCATAAAAAGGATTTGGTAGAATTCCTTTTTTTCCTTTTTTTTTTTTTTTTTCCTATAGCATCCTATTGGAATTAATTGTTCTTTAAATTTTTGGTAGAATTCATATGGAAACTTATCTGGCCTTGGAGGTTTTTTGTGAGGGAGTTGATTAATAGCTTATTCAACTTCATTTTCTAAAATTTCCTCTCCTGTTAATCAGGGAAATGTTTATTTTTGTAACTATTCCTCCATTTCACTTACACTATCAGATTTATTAACATATGCTTGGGCAAAATAATTCCTAATTATTGCTCTAATTTTATCTTCATTGATTAAAACTGTTTCCTTTTCCTTTTTGATTTTTTCTTTCCTTTTTCTAATCAAATTAACTAAAAGAATATCTCCTTTGTTGTTATTTTTCATAAAACCAATTTCTATTTTTGTTTCTTAATTTGATATTTTTCTTACTTTCAATTTTATTAATCTCATCTTTAATTTTCAGAATTTCAAATTTGGCACTTGAGAGTTTTTAATTTTTTCTTTTGCTAGCTTTTTTAGTTGCATCCCCAATTTATTGATCTCCTCTATTTTATGAAAATAATCACCTAGATAGATACAACCTCCTCTGAGAACTGTTTTGGCTGTATCCCATAACTTTTGGTATGTTGTTTCATTGTTGTCTCGGATAAAATTATCAAGTATGTCCAAGATTTGTTGTTTCACTCACTAATTCTTTAGAATTTCCAATTAACTGTTTCCAATTAATTTTGGTCCAATTAATTTTCCCCTGACCTTTTATTACAAGTAATTTTATTGCATTATGATTTGAAAAATGCATTTAATATTTCTGCTTTTCTACATTTGATTTGAGTGTTTTTCCCCCTGATACATTTTTGTTTAGGTTATACATACTGCCGAGAAAAAAATATATTCCTTTCTGTCTCTATTCAATTTTTTCTAAAGGTCCACCATACCCAATTTTTTCTAGAATTCTACTTACCTCCTTAATTTCTTTCTTATTTACTTTGTGGTTTGATTTATCTAGTTGTAAGAGAACAAGGTTGAGAAACCCCCACTAGTAGTTTTGCTTTGTAATTCTTCTTGCATCTCTCTTAAATTTTCTTCTAAGAATTTGGATGCTATACCACTTGGTATATATATATATATATATATATATATATATATATATATATATATATATATATATATATATATATATATATATATATATATATATATATATATATATATATTTCTATATATTTCTATATATATATATATGTATATATTTTTTTAATTTTTATATTACCTCATTATCTATGGTACCCTTTAGCAAGATGCAGTTTCATTCCTATCTCTTCAATTAGATCTATTTTTGATTTTGGTTGATCAGAGATCAGGATTACTACCCCTACTTTTTTTTTTTCTTTTTTTTTTTTCACTTCAGCTGAAGTATAATAGATTCTACTCCAGCCTTTTACCTTTACTCTGAATGTATCACTCTGCTTTATTTGTGTTTTTTGCAACAAATTGTAGGAATAAGGCTTTTTATCCAGTCTTCTATCCAATGTTATTTTATGAGAGTTCATCTCATTCTCAGTTAAAATTACAAACTCTATATTTCTCACCCTTGTGTTTTCTCCATTATATTTTATTACTTTTTCCATTCTCCCTTTCCCTCTTTCCAAGTATTTTGCTTCTGATTACTATCTCCCTCAAATAGCTCTCCCTTTTTATAGCCCATTCCCCTTTCTTATACCTTTCCCATTTTACTTTGGTACTCCCTTCTATTGGCCTCCTCCTTTTCTTTTTCTATTTCCCTCCTACAAGCATCTCTGTGAAGCTAAATTTGCCTGATAATCTCTTTGAACCAAATCTGATGATAGTAAGAGTCACACAATGCTCATTTCTCCACTTCTTTCCCTAAATACTAATAAGGCATTCTTCCCTCTACTTGAGATGTAATTTTCCACATTTTAACTGTTTTCCTCTTCTTCCACTACACTCACCATTATTTTTGTAATTTCTTTTTTAAATCATCACAATAAAATCAAATCATACTTACATCTAAATATACTCATAACAGAGATACTGGTCTCAAGAGTTAAACATAGCATCTTCCCCAAAAGTGATATAATATTTTTCACTTAAAAAAAAGTTATTTTTTCTTTCCTTTTTTAATTTTTCTAGGTTTCTCTTGAATTCTGTATTTAAAGATCAAATTTTCTATTTAACTCTGTTCTTTTCACCAGAAAAGATAAAATGCACCTATTTCATTGAATGGTCATCTTTTCCCCTAAAAGACGATGATCAATTTTGCTGAATAATTTTAATGATAATGATAATGATCTCTAGCTCTTCATTGGTCACAAATTCCTTTCTCCACAGGTCTAAGAGGCAAACTATACTGTGTTCTTTTAATATGGTTTTAATCTCATTTTTTATCCCTAGATCTTACATCCATGTTAACCTTATCTTGGTGTACAGTGTTAAGTGTGGATCAATACCTAGTTTCTGCCATACCAACTTCTAATTTTCCCAGCAGTTTTGGTCAAACAATGAATTCTTATCTCAAAATCTGGGGTCTTTGGGTTTGTCATATGCTTATTATAATTATTGACTATTTTGTCCTGTGAGCTTAATCTATTCCACTGATCAATTAGTCTGTTTCTTAGCCAATACTAAATGGTTTTAGCAACCATTGCTTCATAATATAGTTTAAGATCTGGTGCAGATAGACTATCTTCATTGGATATTTTTTCATTACTTCCCTTGCATTAGGTTGGGGAGGAGTTTCTGTAATCTTTTTGCTAATATTTTATTTAAGATTTTTGCATTAATATCCATTAGGGAGATGGGTTTCTAATTATCATTCTCCGTTTTCTTCTTACATGGTTTAGGGATCAGGACAATGTGGCATAACAGGAATTTGGTAGGACTCCTTCATTCCCTATTTTTCAAATAGTTTATATAACATTGGGGCTAATTGTTCTTTAAATATTTGGCAGAATTCATATGTAAATCTGGACCTGGGGATTTTTACTTAGGGAGTTGATTAATAGCCTTTCCTATTTCTTGTTCTATAATGGGACTATTTAAGCAATTTACTTCTTTTTCTGTTAATCTCGGAAGCCTATATTTTGAAGGTATTCATCTATTTTACTTAGGTTATCAATTTTATTGACATAAAGTTAGGCAAAATAACTCATAATTGTTGCTCTAATTTCCTCTTCATTAGTGGAAAGTTCTCCCTTTTTATTTTTAAGACTAACAATTTGATTTTCTTCTTTCATTTATTTTTTAATTTATCATTTTATTTTTATAATTTCAAGTTTAGTATTTGGGGGGTGTTAATTTGCTCTTTTTCTAGCTTTTTCTTTTTCTTTTTCTTTTGTTGTTCCTGCAAGCCCAATTCATTGATCTCTGTCTCTTTTATGCAGATAAGCCTCCAGAGATATACAATTTCCCCTTATTACTGCTTTGGCTGCATCCCACAAAATTTAAGATGTTGTCCTATTTACTGCCCTTCTCTTTGGTGAAATTACTAATTGTATCTATGATTTGCTTTTTCACCCATTCATTCCTTAGGATGAGATTAGTTAGTTTCCAATTACTTTTTGGTCTGTTTTTTTTCCATTAGAAACAAATGGAATTCACCTGTTTCATTGAATGTCCATCTTCTTCTCTGGAAGAAAATACTCAATTTAGCTGGGTAGTTTATTCTTGGCTGCATTCCAAGTCCCTTTGCATTTCAAAATATCAGATTCCAGGCCCTTTGATCCTTTAATGTGGAAGCTTATAGATTTTGAGTGATCCTTATTGTAGCTCCTCAATATATGAATTGCTTTTTTTCTTGGCTGCTTGTAATATTTTTCCTTACTCTGATAGTTCTGAAATTTAGCCACAGTATTCCTTTGAGTTTTTATTTTGGTGTCTCTTTCAGAAGTTGTTCAATGAAATTTTCAACAGCTATTTTACCTGTTGCTTCTATTACATTTGGGCAGTTCTCTTTGGCGATTTCCTGAAAAATAATGTCTAGGCTCTTTTTTTCAATCATGATTTTCTGAGAGCCCAATAATCATTAGATTATCTCTCCTAGATCTGTTTTCCAGGTCTGTTTTTTTTTTCCAAGTAGATATTTAACTATTTTTTTCATTTTTTTCATTTTTTTTGGTTTTATTTGACTGATACTTGATGTCTCATCAAATCATTAATTTCCATTTGTTCAGTTCTGATTTTTAATGAGTTATTTTCTTCATTTACTTTTTTTTGCTTCTTTTTATATATGTTCAATTGAATTTTTAAATGAGTTGTTCTGTCCTATAGAATTTTTTTTCATTTCACAATTTTTAAGGAGTTATTTTCTTTTTTCCAATTCATAAATCCTGCTTTCCTTGGGGTTCTTTTTTTTTTTTTTTTTTTTTTTTGAGACTGGGTTTAAGTGGCTTGCCCAGAGACACACAGCTAGGAAGTGTTAAATATCTGAGACAAGATTTGAATTCTCCTGAATTCAGGGCTGGTGTTCTATCCACTGCACCACCTAGCTGCCCCTCCTTGGAGTTCTTTATATTTTCTAATTCACTAATTCTGTTTCCCTGGGAGTTCTTTACCTTTTCCATTTCACATTTCAGGGAGTTGTTTTCTTTTTCAAATATTTCTTTTAATGAGTTATGCCTTTTCCATACTTTCTTGTAGAACTTCTCTTTCCTTTCAACATTTTTCTTCTAGCTCTCTTTTAGGATCCTTTTTCATTTCTTTTAGGAGAGCCTTGTGTTTTGGGGGTCAGATTTTATCCCCCTTTGGGGTTTAGTCTGGAGATTGTCTGCTATCAGGTTATATCCCCCTTTGGGGTTTTGTCTGGAGATTGTCTGGTATTTGTCTTTATAGGGTTGGGAATCTGTTCTCTTTCAGTATAGAAACTATCTATAATTAGAGCTCACGTTGCTTTTTTACTCATTTTTTAAAAAAACCTTCAGGTCTGCCTATAGGGCAAGGAGGTTCCAAACTTCCTCTGCAGAATAGGAATGTATAACTGCTGCCTGCAAACAGCCTGCAAAGGATAATTTTGCTGAGGAAAGGGGGCCACCCTGTGGAGAACAGCCACTCCCTTGGCTGTGCTGCTGAGAGAGGCTGCACTGTGAGAGAGATTGCACTGTGTGTGTACTGAATCACTCCTGGTACTGTGTGGGTATTGCCAGGTTCTGTGGCATTTTGGGGTACACTCTATCTTTTGCATTTGTATAACTTCTCTATTGATCTACTTCTTTGCAACCAAAGCAGAGCAAACAAACTGTGGTAGCATCCTCCCTCAAATTCTCCATCTGCAGAGACTGCACCCTGTCCTGGTCTATTCAACACGTGCTGGCTTCCATTTTCTGCCTCCCTGCCTGGGCTGGCCTCCTCCTACCTGATTAAGACAAATCTTTTCTGGAAGTCTTCCAAATTATCTTTTGCTGGTAATTTGCTGTACTCCCAATAGTCATGATTTCTACCAGTCAAACACAATTTTATAGTTTGAAATTTGTAGTCAGTAGTGAGGGTAGTATGGGAGCTCAGAATGAAGCAAGTATGCTCTCTACCATCTTGGGCCCACTTGTGAATTTTTTTCTAATCCAATCTACCAATATTTTTTCTACTTTCTCTAATCCTACTATAGAAATTTTAAGCGGTGTTGAATAAAATCACAGGACTCCAGTTTATTTTATCTTCAATAAAAAATAAGAAATAGTCTTGCTGGTCTTCATTGCTTCATTGCTAGTCATTACTGCTACTTGAAAATCCTTTAACTTTACTTTTCTTGATTCTCTGCCTCACTCCCCATAACAACTGTTCCAATCCTTCTCTTTTTTCTCCCCCTTTACATCCATCCCTCATCACTGCTCATTTGAAATATTTTAACAACCTTCTAATTTGACTCCATTTTAATCTCTTCATTCTTTGCTCCTTCCTTCACATAACTGTCAAAATATTTTAATGGCAAAATTCTGACCATGCGATTTTCTTGATCTAAAATTTTTAGTTTCTCCTGACTACACACTTAGAATAAAATACAAATGGCTCAGTCTGAAATGTAAAACCCGTATTTCATGCTGACTGCTCTCTATTTTAAATAAAACTGGTATACAAGCTATTCCCTGTATTTAGTACTACATCTCCAGGTATTATTAAAATATTCTCCCATGTTTAAAAATGATTAATCCTGACTTTTATCTCTCACAATGCTTCTAGAATATTGGTCCCCATTTCATTACTAATATAAATGGAGTATTAATTTTTTCAGTATTTTTTCCTCCTAAGGTTTTTTCTTTTTATTTTCATAAACCTAGTCTGAAGTAACATTTTTTAAAATGAACGTATTTTATCTTTTTACTGTTAAAGGTAGCATAGATTTTCTATTAAATCAAATTTACACTATAAATCTAGTTTTGTTAACAACCTACTTTCATTTTCTCTTTCCTAAGGAATGAGAATCTTCCCTAATCAGTTTTACTATTTATGAAGTCTCTTTAGGATTGTATGTATATGATGTCACTTTATGCATAACAAGTTTTTTTGATGGAAAATATGTGATTTTTGGAGATTTGAAACCATCAGTATACCTCTTCTTAATAACTTTTGAATCCTGGTCTGCTAATTTTAGATACAAAATCTTTAGTTAATATTCTTAATACTTTTGATCCATTGGACAATTAATTTTGTTTGTCCCTTTTTCTATCTCAATTGCATGCATTTTGATTGATTGAAAAATATCAGTTTCCCTAGGAATCAAAGGACAAACTTGAAAAAGGCATTGTAAACTGTTCTTCCCTTGTACCCTTTGTTCTACTTCCATACCACACTATTAATTTGAGGTTATATCTATTCAAGATAAACAAATTTCAAACCCTTTCTTACCTTAATTAGTAAGACAAGTATATATCTGCTTAAAATGCAATGAATTACCAATTTTAAACAAACTACATTTTAAGAAATAATAGACATTTGCCTTTAGAAACTCTCCTACTTTGCAATTCTAAAAAGAAAAAAAATACAATATGTATTGAAAAAGTTCAATTTTACTTCCAACATTTTCTTAGGGATATGGTAATCATTATTCATTTAAAACAAACTCAAAGAGAAGAAATAATGCTTAGTTTCATATTGCTCAGGCTAGAAAAATAACAATAAATAAAGTGACCCTCAAGACTTTGAAAAGGACAAATGTTATTAGCAATTAGAATTTCAAAATATGCTTATTAATTTAAATAATTAAAGATTTTAAGAAAAAGTCCTTTGTTCCTATATTTTCTAGTGTTTTTAATAGGAATAGGTGATGGATTTTATCAAATTATTTTTTCTGCATCTATTGAGATGATCATATGTTTTTTGTTAATTTGATTATTGATATAGTCAATTATGATAATAGTTGCATTCCTAGAATAAATCCTATGTGGTCATGATGTATTATGGTGGGGATGATTTCTGTAATGTTTATTCTAATATTTTATTAAAATTTTTGCATCAATACTCATTAAGGAGATTGGTCTGTAATTTTCTTTCTCTGTTTTCATTCTACCTGGTTTAGGTATCAGTAACATGTCTGTGTCATTAAAGGAATTTGGTAGGACTCCTTCATTCCCTATTTTTTCAAATAGTTTCTATACTATTTGAGTTAATTGTTCTTTAAATGCTTGGTAGAATTCACATGTAAATCCATGTGGTTCTGGGGATTTTTTTCTTAGGGAGCTAATTAATAGCTTGTTCTTCTTTTTCTAGAATGGGATTATTTAAGCCATTTACTTCCTCTTCTGTTAATCTGGGCAACCTATATTTTTGTAAGTATTCATCCACTTCACTTAAGTTATCAAATTTATTGGCATAATAAAGTAACTCCTAATTATTGCTCTAATTTCCTCTTCATTAGTGGAGGGTACTTCCTTTTTCATTTTTAAGACTAACAATTTGATTTTCCTCTTTCCTTTTTCTAATCAAATTTACCAAAAGTTTATTGATTTTGTTGGTTTTTTTCACAAAAATAACTCTTAGTTTTATTTATTAATTCAATAGTTTTTTTTTTAAACTTTCAATTTTATTAATCTCTCCTTTTGTTTTTAGAATTTCAAGTTTAGTATTTGATTTGGGGTTTTCACTTTGTTCTTTTTCTAACTTTTGTTAGTTTCAAGCCTAATTCATTGAACTTCTCTTTCTTTATTTAATCGAAGTAGGCCTCTTCAGATATAAAATTTCCCCTTATTATCACTTTGGTTGCATTCCGCAAATTTTGGTATGTTGTCTCATTCTCTTTCTCTTGGGTGAAAGATCTTGTTTATGATTTGCTGTTTCATCTATTCATTCTTTAGTATGAGATTATTTAGTTTCTAATGATTTTTGGTCTATTTCCCCTGGCTTTTTACTGAATGTAGTTTTTATTGCATCATGATCTGAAAAGAATGCATTTATTATTTCTGCCTTTCTGCATTTGATTTTGAGTTTTTTATGCCCTAATATATGGACATTTTTTGCATAAGTTCCATGAACTACTGAGAAGAAAGTGTATTCCTTTCTGTCTCCATTCAGTTTTCTCCAAAGATCTATCATACCTAACTTTTCTAGTATTCTATTTACCTCTTTACCTTCTTTCTCATTTATTTTGTGTTTTGATTTATGTAGTTCTGAGAATGCAAGGTTGAGATCTCCCACTATTATAGTTTTAGTATCTATTTCTTGCAACTCTCTTAACTTCTCCTTTAAGAAGTTAGATGCTATACCACTTGGTGCATATATGTTTAGTATTGATATTACTTCTTTATCTATGGTATCCTTTAGCAAAATATTGTTTCTTTCCTTATGTCTTTTAATTAGATCAAATTTTGCTTTTGCTTGATCTGAGATCAGGATGGCTACCCTTGTTTTTTTACTTCATCTGCAGCATAACAGATTCTGCTCCAGAGTTTTTACATTTTCTCTATATGTATTACTCTGCTTTAAATGTGTTTCCTGTAAAGGGCTAGAACTGAGCAATGCACTTGGATAATGAAGCACATGAGAATAATTGCCAATTGGATGGTTCCCTATTAACTTGTTTGAAAGTTGACCCTCCCCAGCTGTTCTGTGCTGACCTGATTGGTGGGATAAAGAGGGGGAAGTGATTTGTGTGGGAGGAGTAAGAGAAACTTGGGTGGTGGAACTCACACTCACTCGCACTTGTGACCTGGCATTGGAGGGGACGGTAAAGATCAAGAATAAAGACATTTAGTGATCCTGACTCCAGCTGATTTCTGGGAAGACAGAGTTCCAGCATTTGGCGTCCAACGTGTGGCTGGCACCCTACTTCCACCGAAGTCCTCTGGTGACCAGGAGATTAAGTGAGTATTCTAATAGAAATAAGGAACTTACCTTGTTAAGGACTAAATCAGCAATCTCTAGTAGCTGAGATGGGGCAGAAGTTAAGTACAAACATTTCCACAGCCTCAGCTGACCCTGCTCCAACCCCAGCCCTTGCTTCAGCCTCATCTAGAAATGCAATAGAGGATATAATTAAGATAATTGATGAGAAAAGTTTACTTGTTACCATTCCACAAATGAATAATCTCTTACACTCATTGAGTCTCACGTCCCCTTGGTTCTTAAATGAAGAAACACTACGTATAGATAAATGGAAGCTAGTGGGACTTGAAATGAAAGAATTTTACTCAAAAAATGGGCTTTGTTCAATTTTCCCAGAGGTATTTTATCTATACAATGTGATTCTATTAGACTTAAGCTATCTAGCAGAGTTTAGGAGAAGGAAAAGTTCTAAAAATGTACAGAGAAGGAAGCATGAGGAACAAAAGATAGAAGATAAGCAAACTCAAGACATTGCCAGAGGGCAAGGGGATTTGAATGAGGAATCTGAGTGTGTTGACTCTGATTGTCCAGAAGAAATTTCAACCCCACCTAGAAAGCAGATTATTGATCAGCCCACATCAACTCCACCTTCTGGGATGGAAGGAGGAGGAGTAGTGGGAGGGGCGGTGACATCATCAGCGCCTCCCCCCTAACAACTACCAACTCCTATAATTAGGTTACAGAGGGGGCTTGTTGAAGCGATTGAAAATGGAAAAGAAATAGATAATGATTTCAAACTTCAAATTTTTCCCGTGATTCAGCAGTATAATTCTGCAGGTCAAGAGAGTAGAAGATATGCTCCTTTTAATAAGGATGTCCTTAAAAACCTGAAAAAATCTTGCACTGTCTTTGGGGCTACATCAAATTATGTTAAGATGTTAATACACAATTTGGCTTATGAAACCTTAACCCTAGTGACTGGAAAGTCATTGCAAAGGTGCGCTTTGAACCTGGACAAAATTTGTTGTGGTTTAGTGAGCTCTGTAGGATTCAAGCCCAACAAAATAGTCAAAGTGCAGTTAATACTTCAATCACCTATGACCTACTAACAGGTGTAGGTTCTTATGCAGACGCTTCAGTACAGATTAATTATTCCATAACAGCATTTGAGCAAATTGCTGCTGCTGCTATCAAAGCATGGACTTCTCTCCCCAGTAAAAACTACAAGGGTGAGACCTACACAAAAATTATACAGGGACCAAATGAACCTTTTGCTGATTTTGTGGCACGTTTGCAGACATCTGTCACACAGACTAATGGTGAAAATGAAGTAACAGACACTTTGGTAAGGCAACTTGCTAGAGACAGTGCCAATAAGGTTTGTAGGAGGCTTATAGGACTACATAGGGATGCTCCTTTAGAGGAGATCATAAGACGCTGTGCCAAAATGGGCACAAATACCTTTTATAGCCAGGCTATGGTGCAATCTTCCTAAGATCCCAACATGGGGAGACAGGATCCCTTTTGGCAAGGGGTTTCCAGAGAGACTCATCAATGCTTTCAATGCGGTAAAGTAGGCCATCTGAAAGCTCAATGTTGGCATAGAGACAGAGTGAGAAGACAGGCTGGGAGAACAAGACCCAAAACCCCATGTCCAAAATGCAACAGAGGACTCCATTGGGCATCAGAGTGTACACTGGTTCAGGGAAACGGGATGAGGGGCCCAGCTCCAGGGCCCCAGGCAAAAAACACTTGGGGCATGATGGCAGCTGATGCCACACCCAGAGAGTGCCTCCAAGTCCAATACCCAGACATGACCAATCAGGCAGGAAGCCATCTGCTGGGAGAAAGGGATTACACAATCAATCAGCCAGGAAGCAACATGATCAGAGAAAGGGATTACAACTAGGGAGGATAGAGTTGTATGCAGCTGGGACAACTGAAATACCCCCTGGAGAGGTAAAATCTGTTCCTCTCCAACCTATGGATCCCTTGCCTCCAGGCACAGTAGGCTTGACCATTTCACCTCCTGAAAGTACTTACAAGACAGTGTTCATTCATACACTGATGTGGGAAACTGGGGAAGGTGTAGATAATATCCCAGTCAGTAACACAGGGAGACAATGTGTGACTTATCAACCAAGGGAAGTAGTAACATCGGGTTTATTGATACAGACTCCTAATAAGCAAGCGGGTGACAGTCACCCATGTTCTGACTCCAAGTAGAAAAACCCAGGAATATACTGCTCAGCAGCTGTGACAGCTGACCAACCTATGCTCACCATCTATATAAATGGCATAGCATTAGAAGGACTGGTGGACACAGGTGCAGATCACACAGTCATTAGAGGTGCCAACTGGCCCAGTCACTGGCCAAAGAAAAAGGCAGACACCTACATGTCTGGGGTAGGAGGATCAATAGCAGCTGAAGTTAGTGCTATCCCTTTAAGATGGGTATTTGAAGGTGAAACAGGAGTTTTTACTCCTTTTATATTTGAAAAAATCCCCATCAATCTATGGGGAAGAGACAGTTTACAACAATTAGGGTTAAAAATGAGTACTTCGGTTTTCTAGGCAGGGCTGTTGTTGAAGGCCTGCCAACACTTTCACCTGTTCCTATTCAGTGGAAAACTGATACACCAGTGTGGATAGAATAGTGGCCCTTAGGTAGCGATAAAATTCAGGCCTTCCTAGACATAGTACAGGAACAATTTGACCAAGGACACTTACAACCTTATCTAAGTCCTTGGAATTCCCCAGTATTTGTTATAAAAAAGAAATCTGGAAAATGGAGGATGTTGACTGATTTAAGAAAGGTAAATGAACAGATGGAAACTATGGGAACTCTTCAACCTGGACTTCCATCTCCTACTCAGTTGCCTAGAGAACGGCCTCTGTGGGTTATAGACATTAAAGATTGTTTCTATTCTATCCCTCTAGATAAGTAAGCTATGAAAAGATTTGCCTTTTCAGTGCCCAGCGTTAACTTAGCTGAGCCTTATAAAATATATGAATGGACAGTTTTACCACAGGGAATGAAAAACAGCCCTACTATGTGTCAAATGTATGTTGCTGCTGCTCTTAGTACAGTAAGAAAAGCATTTCCAAAAGTAATGTTATTACATTACATGGATGATATATTGGGATGTGCACCTGAGGAACAAATGTTAGAAGCATGTCTACAAAAAACCATAGAAACACTAAGGAATTATAAATTGCACATAGCTTCAGAAAAGATTCAAAGACATGCTCCTTTTCAATATTTAGGATATGAAGTATATCCTAAGGTGCTTACAGTACAAAAACTCTCCTTAAGAACAGAGGAGCTAAACACCTTAAATGACTTCCAGAAATTGATAGGAGATATCCAATGGATGCGTCCCGTGCTAGGCTTGAAAATTTTATTTTATGACATTTTAAGGGGAGACAGTGCTTTAAATTCACCATGCCAGCTTACAAAAGAAGCTCAAGAGGCTTTGAGACAAGTTTAACTGGCTTTATCCAATGTCGTTGAAAGAGTCACTCAAAAACCCTTGGAAATATCAGTTTTTGCTACACAAGAGGCACCCACAACAGTCCTTCATCAAGGAGACAGTGTGATAGAGTGGGTGAACCTCCCAGCACAACCAGAACAAAGCCTTATTCCTTACCCAGTGCTTGTGGCTAGAATTTTATTAAAGGCCATTAAATGAGCAGTACAATTATCTGGGACAAGACCTGACAAGATAAATTACCTTTTATACTAATGCACAAGTTAATGTGTGCTGTGAAACCATCCCAGAGTGGCAAATTTTATTAACCATGGCTCCAAATTTTGCACATGGGTCTCCATTAAAGATAACCAGACTGTTACATAATTGCCAATGGATTCTTGAAGAAAAGGTTTCTAAAGTTCCTCTTAAAGGACCAGCTATCTTTACAGATGCATCCAAACATAATATTTGCGCTGTGTATTCTCGTGACTTAACTATAAAGACAGTAATCAGAACTCCTTTTCAGTCCACTCAGCAGAATGAATTGTATGCAATCATTCTAGCTCTTGCTTATTATCTGGGATCTGGGAGACATAAATATATATCTGATTTGGCCTATTCAGTAGGTGTGGTACAAAGAATTGCCACAGCCCAAATAAAATTTGTAGCTTCCAATATATATCAGCTAGTTAAAGAACTTCAAGAGCAAGTGAGAAAGCATCCAGGTAAGATTTATATTTTGCATGTCCACTCCCATAGTGGACTTCCAGGTCCTATTTTTGATGACAAAGGCAGATAGCCTTCTAACCATGCTGGCCAGTGCTCCTTTATTTCAAGAAGCACAAGAATCTCATTCTAAATATCATCAGGCTGCCCGAGCTTTAGGTTCGCAGTTTGGAATAACAAGAGAAGAAGCTAGGAGCATAGTAAAAGCCTGTACAGCTTGCCTTCCTTTCCATGCTTCTACATTCCCTCCAAGGAAGAACCCTTGTGGTTTGAGACCTAATGAAATTTGGCAAATGAATGTGAGCCATTATAAATCTTTTGGTCATCTATCTTTTATCCATGTCGTGGTAGACACCTTTTCAGGATTCACATTTGCAATAGCAGCAGCAAAAGAGACAGCCCGAGTGGTCACTGAATTCCTTATACAAGCATTTGCAATTATGGGTGTGCCACAAGCAATAAAAATAGACAATGGACCTTCACATACTTCTAAACATTTTACACACTTTTGTGCACAGTATAAGATTTTACATACCACAGGCATACCCTTTAATCCTCAAGGGCAGGCAATAGTAGAGAGAAGAAACAGAGATATTAAGACACTCCTCCAAAAACAAAAGAAAGGGAGAGCCACAGGTAACCCTAGAGAACTTCTAAATTTAGTTCTCTATACCATTAATTTTTAAATTTTTGACAAAGATGCACTGGCTCCAGCAGACAGGTTTTATAACCCACCAGAAGGGGAGTGTCCAGTGCAAGCAGCTCCACTGTCTTTAGATAATCGCCAAGTGATGTGGAGAGACCCGAAAGTGGTGAATGGAAGGGACCAGATAGGTTAATTGCTTGGGGGAGAGGGTTTGCTTGTATCTCTACAGATGGAGAAGGAATCAGATGGGTGCCAACGAGCCGTATTTGCCTTGTCCATTGGAGAGAGACAGAGCAGACCTTGAAATGAAGGAGAAGGCCCAAGAAACATCGGGTGGTTCCGTTGCTGATTGTGCCCACCACTGAAAGAACCTGGCAGTTATGGCATTTGACCCATGGACTTCAAAAACTGTTGGACTTGAAAATCCTCAGGAATCATTGTATTCTCTGATACATCATAAGACTATTTTAGGACTTGAAAGCCCTCAGGAATCATAGGATTCTCTGAGTCATCATAAGACTATTGTAGGACTTGAAAGCCCTCAGGAATCATAGGATTCTCTGAGACATCATAAGACTATTGTAGGACTTGAAAATCCTCAGGAATCATTGGATTCTCTGAGACATAAGACTATTGTAGGACTTAAAAATCCTCAGGAATCATTGGATTCTCTGAGGCATCATAATACTGTTGCTGGACTTCAAAACCTGTTGGGATCATTGGATTCCCTAACATATAAAAAGACTGATGTGGGACTTCAAAAACTTGTGGGGATAATTGGATTCTCTAACACATGAAGCAATGGACAATAGATTGGTTTTGGACTATCTCTTGGTTGCTGAAGAAGGTGTATGTGTGATTGATGTTTACATACCCTCCTAGGACTTCTGGAAATCTCTTACAATACCATGTTGATTTATATTGTTTGTTATATCACCACTTGGATGTACAATTCCTGTTTGTTACACCACATTGAGTCTGCACTGACTGTGGGGAGAGTCATCACTAATAGCCTCTGCTTTATTGCTATGTGCTTGTGTAATACCTCCCATGTTGATGGGTTTGTGCATACTTGTCTCTAATAAGGCCCTTCAACCCAGAAACCCACTAGCAAAACCCCACTTCTCTTTGGTGCTTTTCATCTCCCTTCCTGAGATGTCAGGGAGGGCGTGATTATCTCCTTTTTGGGGTTCTCATCTCCCTGAAAAGTCAGGGATGGCGTGACCACCTGTGGTTTAAACAAAAGAAAGTGGGAGATGTAAAGGGCTAGAACTGAGCAATGCACTTGGATAATGAAGCACATGAGACTAATTGCCAATTGGACGGTTCCCTATTAACTTGTTTGAAGGTTGACCCTCCCCAGCTGTTCTGTGCTGACTTGATTGGTGGGACAAAGAGGGGGAAGTGACTTGTGTGGGAGGAGTAGGAGAAACTTGGGTGGTGGAACTCACACTCACTCGCACTCGTGACCTGGCGTTGGAGGTGACAGTAAAGATCTAGAATAAAGACGTTTAGTGGTCCTGACTCCTGCTGATTTCTGGGAAGATAGAGTTCCAGCAGCAGTCCTCTTTGTAGTGGCCAGAAACTGAAAACTGAGTGGATGCCCATCAATTCGAGAATAGCTGAATAAATTGTGGTATATGAATATTATGGAATAATATTTCTGTAAAAAATGACCAGCAGGATGATTTCAGAAAGGCCTGGAGAGACTTACATGAACTGAGCAGGACCAGGAGATCATTATATACTTCAATAATAAAACTATATGATGATCAATTCTGAAGGATGTAGCCATCTTCAATAATCAGATGAACCAAATCAGTTCCAATAGAGCAGTAATGAACTGAACCAGCTACACCCAGCAAAAGAACCCTGGGAGATGACTATGAACCACTACATAGAATTTCCAATCCCTCTAATTTTGTCTGCCTGCATTTTTGATTTCCTTCACAGGCTAATTGTACACTGTTTCAAAGTCCAATTCTTTGTGTACAGCAAAATAACTGTATGGACATGTATACATATATTGTATTTAACTTACACTTTAACATATTTAACACGTAATGGTTGACCTGCCATCTGGGAGAAGGGGTGTGGGCAAGGAAGGGAAAAGTTGGAACAAAAGTTTTCGCAATAGTCAATGCTGAAAAATTACCCATGCATATGTTTTGTAAATAAAAAGCTATAATAAAAATAAAAATAAGTAAATAAAAATATGGATTTTCTGTGATCCAATAATTTTCCTATTTGGCCAAATTACTTTTTAAATATGTTCTAAGTTTCAGTGATTTTTTTTTTGCTTCTTTTATCATTTTTCCTTTTCAGGTGTTCTTTTCTTCAGTATTATTGTCTCTTTAATAAAATGTAGACCTTTTTTGGTGCATTCCTTACATCTCTCTTTTACTTTCTGAATTTTTTTTCTTTGGATGATTAAATTTTTAAAAGTTTTTGTGAGGTTTTCCAGGAAATCTTTTGAGGGCTTGAATCTAATGCACAATTTTTTTTTTTTTTATTTAGGTTTTGCATATTAGTTGTTGTGATTTGTTTTCTTCTGGGTTTTTATTTTACTTTTCCCTGTCACTATAGTAAGTTTCTTGGGTCAGTAATTTTTTTTTTGTGTGTGTGGTGTTTTCTTAATTTTCATCCTCCATCTGGGCTTTCAAGTTTCCTATTTCTTTGCTATTATTTTCTAAGTTAGTTATGCTTCTCTGTAATTTTTTGAGGTTTTCTTCATTGATATGACTTAGGGACAATTGTGGTCTCTGTTTTTATGACCCACAGGTTTATTCAGATATATTCTGGTCCATGAGTGATTATAATCCTTCTTTTTGACTCTGAAGTCTTTGCACAACATTCTCCTGAAGCTCCATGATTTAGTATATGAATTGTTCCTCCTTTACCTTTCTGCTTTCCCTTAATCATTGTGAAACCCCCGTCAACCTTCTAAGTCGTCTAAAGCTGGGAATTTTGTCCCTTTATTTTCTTAATTCGACTGATCCAGAATTCATTTTGCATTATTATTTTAAATTTGTTTGTAGGAGGAATTTGGGAGAGGTCAGATGAATTCCTGTCTTCACTCTTCCATCTTTGCTTCTCCACAGTGGAGGATAAGAAGGAAAAAAAACTAAAAAAAAAAATTGTAGTATTATTCCCAGAAGCTTCTACAGATAGCATTAATAACTACCCACCCATATTTCTATTTTTTTTAATTTTAATACTTTTAATATTAAAATGAGTTACAGATGATATAGAAACAGAGGCAAGCTATTTTATACTATTTCTACAAAAGACTACATCTTCAGAATCAATATTTTCTTTTTGGCCAAGGGTTTACTTGGGGCTTTAATTGAGGTTTAAACAGACATATGAAAACTTTTATTTTTTGTGAAATTTGTTATTTGAGTCTTGCCTTCTTGCTTTAAGGATTATGCTAAGGTTGTCTTCCAGTATTCCATGCTTTTAACATGCCGAATGGAATTGTGCTACAATGTAGCCTTATGAGTTTTCTATCATCTGTCTTGCTTGACATTTTTTCACATGAGCTCACAGTCTGGTAGCACTCAGGGGATTCATTCTGTGGTCATTTTTCCTATTCATGTGTTCCCATATGGAACTGTGTTTCACTAGGGTTGTTATTTATACACATTAGGATCTAATTCTTCATCTTCCAATTTGTTATTGAAATAGGAGGCATACCAAAAGCTATCAAACTGTGCATACCCTTTGACCCAGCAGTGCTACTACTGGGCTTATATCTCAAAGAAATACTAAAGAGCGGAAAGAGACATATATGTGCCAAAATGTTTGTGGCAGCTCTTTTTGTTGTAGCTAGAAACTGGAAGATGAATGGATGTCCATCAATTGGAGAATGGTTGGGTAAATTATGGTATATGAAGGTTATGGAATATTATTGCTCTGTAAGAAATGACCAGCAGGAGGAATACAGAGAGGCCTGGAGAGACTTACATCAACTGATGCTGAGTGAAATGAGCAGAAGCAGAAGATCACTATACACTTCAACAACAATACTGTATGAGGATGTATTCTGATGGAAGTGGAAATCTTCAACATAAAGAAAAGCCAACTCACTTCCAGTTGATCAATGATGGACAGAGGTAGCTACACCCAGAGAAGAAACACTGGGAAGTGAATGTAAATTGTTAGCACTAATATCTGTCTGCCCAGGTTACATGTACCTTCGGAATCTAATGCTTATTGTGCAACAAGAAAATGATATTCACACACATGTATTGTATCTAGGTTATATTGTAACACATGTAAAATGTATGGGATTGCTTGTCATTGGGGGGAGGGAATAAATGGAGGGGGGGGATAATTTGGAAAAATGAATACAAGGGATAATATTATAAATATACATATATATATGTATATATATATATGTATATATATATATATACATATATATATAAAATTTAAAAAATAAAATAAAAAATTAAAAAAAAAAAGAAATAGGAGGCATAAAAAAGTAAAGTGGTTAAAAAAAAAAAAGAGTATGATCTATGTGGCATGCTACTAGTTCCATAGGCTGAATATAGAGTTTATCTAGTATAGACAAAATTAAATCAGTTGCACAAAAGCTTAAAAAACCAATATAGGAGCAACTAGATGCAGTAGATAGAGCACCAGCCCTGAAGTCAGGATGACCTGAGTTCAAATGTTTCCTGAGACACTTAACACTTTTTCGTTGTGTGATCCTAGGTAAATCATTTAACCTCGTACCTAAGGAAATCTGATGATCTTTTGCTAGATTAAGTAGAAAGATAACAAACCAAAGTATTCACACCGCAGAAATCTATAGACTAAAATATGGTTTCAAATAATATTGAGTTCTGTGTTTTGGATGTTTTATAGAGGTGTTTTAGTAAAATTATAATCATAATATTTACATAGTATCTCTTATATTCTAGACATTGTACTCGATGCCTTCCCAATGTCTCATTTATCTCCACAAGAACCTTAGAAAATGATTAGTGATTTTTTTGTAATTATCTTTATATTACAGATGTGGAAACTGAGGCAAACAGCATAAGTAAAGTGCTCAGGATCACATAGCTCATAAATGTCTCAAGACTAGATTTAAACTTGGATCTTCCTGATTTCAGCCTGAGGATTGAACCATTATGACGTATGAATTATTATTGGTAATTTTTAAAAATTCTATTTAGTGGTATTATTAAAATTGTTACTGCACAACCTGAGAATTGTCAGTTTCCATTAATGTACATACATATAAATGAATATATACATAAAATATGCATATGTAATATTCAAATGGAAACGTAATTTTTGATCTAATTAATAGATAAGGATTGCTCACTCCATATAAATCTTGTCACAATCTTCAAATTTTGCTGTATAATAGTTACAGTGGTAACTGTTTCCATCCTTAACCTCAAAAAACTCAGCCTTTACTTTCCCCATTTGAGCTGGCTATATTATTTTTCATTCATGCATTTCTTTGATGAGATCTTTTATTACCCTCCTTTATAATTACCTCTTTGGAAAATGTCTTAACCTGCCCACAACACAGTATCTTTCAATTGCCTTCCAAATGATAGGTATTTTTAATTTCTTGGAAATTATAATGTTTTACATATTATAGTTTGAATGAAAGAATAAGTTCTTTTTTACAGCTATGTGAATATTTTAAATATTACATTTGGGAGCTATAATTAGAATAATCATACATAAAAAGATAAATGCCTTTTTCTTTGCATGTATTTCACAAAACCTTCAAGAGAAATGATGTAAAATTAGATAAATTGCCAGGGTTGGAATTTTAAGACTTCATATCCAAAGCAAGTTTGTTTAAGTGAAGTTCAAGGTCAAATGTCCCTTGTTCCCCATTTTTATCATATCCATGTCTGTTTATATTTAACATTATAAACAGCATATGTAAAGCTGACAAGATGATATATAGTTTGCTTTTTGAATTATCTAAGTTGTCATATCTAGTATGCCATGTATCTCTCATCCTTCATTATAGTAATTACAATGACTGTCACATGTGCATAGTAAGTGTTTTTTTTTTAAAAGAGGAATTATAACTGACTTTCAATAATCTATGCTAATCAAGGTACATGACACAATAGATAGGGGGTCAGCTTAGAAATAATAAAGGCTTGTGTGCAAATCCTTCTAACACATACTGACTTTGTTAGTATAAACATCATTTAACTCTTAGTGACGAGACATAAACATGCATACACATGTGAATGTGTGTAATACTTACATATACATATAAATGTGGTGTGTACATGTGTATGTACACAGATATGATTATTAGTAGTTATAGAGGAATGGGTATATAGAAAAATTACTAACACTTTATAGTTGAACCTATCTTTTTATTTTCTGATACATAGAATTCAATTTCATGTGCACAGTGCCTTTTCTTTTTTCCTCTTATGAAAACTAATTTCTCTCAAAATTCGGTTCAAATACTATCACTTTATGATCTTTGCTCACTGCCCCTAACTAGTCATTCTCTCATTATATTAGCATCTATTTTGCATTTATAATCATGTGTGCATTTAATCTTTCTCCAAGAAAATGTACACAAATAAAGGATAGGAACTATTTCATTTCTTATGTTTGTAGTACCTAAGCAGATAGGTGATAAAGAGGACAGGGTGCTGCATTTTGAATCAAAAACAAATATACCCTCAAACATTTACAGAATGAATGACTCACTAGGTAAACAACTCAATCTCTGTTTGCCTCAGTTTCCTCATCTGTAATGTGGGGATAATAATAGTATCTCTCTTGCTGAGTTGTAGAGCTGTTGTAAAGATCATAGGAGATAATAAGTGTAAAATGCTAATCACAGTACCTGACTCTTAATAAATGCTATATTAATGTTAGCTATTGTTATTTTTACCTCAAACAATATTCTGATGATAGTAGGCATTTAATAAATATTTTATTAGTATTTTTCTTTCCAGATTTAGATCTTGAAAAAAAACTACTATTGATAGAAAGAACAAGTAACACCTTTTATAAACATATTAATTTTAAAGCTATATAGATGCTATTGTTATTAATAAAATACAAATTTGTTTATGAGATTTATTAATTTAATCACTACAGTTATAAATATGTAATGTAACTTCTATCATGAGAGGAAGTTTGAGAAAATGTTTGATGTAAAAAAGGATGTTAATTCTTGAAAATGCTGTATCCTTTTATTTCAATTGGAAAAAAGGAATACTTATCAAAACATATGTCACTGGTAAAGAGCAATAAATGCATGCATGCATATACTTGTGTGTAAATATATGTGTGTGATTAAATGTATCATAGGCATATAAAACGTTTATTATTGTCACATTGTTTACATATATACATTTATTATATACAAGTATAAATAATTTAATATGTATATATCTATATAAATATAACACTACTTTCTATAATTTGTGTCTATGCACATACATGTGAATATATATATATATATATATATATATATATATACATACATATATATATAAAATTTCATTTTTTCATAATTTAATCTACTTTATGTAACTCAAACACAATTAATATTACATGTGAATGTATATTTAAATATATATGTGAATGTTTATATAAACATATATGAGCATATATTTATATGAAAGTTATCACAAATGGATTAAGTTAAAGGAAATAAAATCCTTGGGTTTACTATTTGACGTCAAATGACAAATTATTTTGGGATAGAATGAAATAATTAGCTATCCTTCTTAGGCTGTAAATAACAAAGGAGATTCTGGAAAAAAAAAATAATTCCAACCAATGCTTCAGAATTCAAAACTTGGGAGTTGGTAGACATATTTTCTCTATAACATCACCACACATCTTTTAATGATAGATACAATACCAGCAAATAAGCATATAATCAAATGTATATGGCATTTATACATGTATGATTTTATATTACACAGATATAAAACATACATTACACAAACATATTTATCTATAAATATGTATATACTAATTTTGAAATTCATATTCATTTTATATAAAGTATTTTATTTCATAATTAAATTATATCTAAAACAATAGTTGTAAAAATGAAAAAAATCTAATATGTATGTACATGTTTTTTATTCTTCTAGGATATTATCAAACATGTTAAATTTACCCTTTCCCTAAAGGTTAATTTGTGATATTTTGGAAGGCATGTAGAGTATCTTGGTGGCAACCAGACAATTTAGTGGATAGAATGTTGTGTTAGGATTACTGAATGCTAACTTGGTTGTCTATTTTAGTATGGTACTTAACAATTCTCTAGCTCAGAGTTCACACCTTTAGTTCAAACCTTTAAAGGAGTTTACACCATTAAAAGAAGCTTGCTCATTAGTCAGTAAGGAGTTCCCACAAGCCCCTGGAGTACCCACAAGCCTATTCTCTAAGAGGATAAAAGGAGGAGTCAGTCTGGAAGGAAGAGGTCTGGTTTGGAATAAGGACAAGACTTCCAGTAGAACTTCGGGGAAGTTGGAGGAGATTCAGAGCCAGGATTCAGGAAGAAGAAGATTGAGAATCTACCTTCACTCTGGCTGAAGGCTCCAGAAGCCTCCCAAGAAACCTGCTCCCAGAGAAAAGGATTTACAGAAAATAAACCTCCTCCCAGAGAAGGATTATAATTGAGAGATTACAGGACACTACATTCTTGCACACAATGTGGGGCAAGGACTTATTCTGAGCCCTTCAGAGGAGCTAGCCCGGACTTCACATTTTGGCTCCTGAACAGGGACCAACAAGATCTTGATTCCAGTAAAAAAGCCTCTAATCTAGATCTCAGTGGAAAAGTCTCTCTGACCCAGAAATAAGCGTGAGTAACAAGGGAACTTTGTTAAAGAGCTAAAGAATTTCAGTGAAATGGGGCAAATTTTTAGAAAACAGCTTTCTGTTTCTGTTCAAGGAAAATGTTAAGAGAGCATTGTCAAAGTTATGAAAAGCCAAGGATTGATTATAATTTTGGAAGAAGTCACTGAACTTTTAAAAACTGTGCAGGTCATATGTCCTTGTTTTTCTCTGGAAAAAGAACTGGATTTAGATGAGTTGAAATTAGTAGGAGAGCAATTAGGTGAACACTACAATTCTAAACCAAACTTAATTTCCAAAGATACACTTCATACCTACAATTTAATCCAAATGGCTTTAAAAATTGTTATTCTAAAGGAAAAGAAGAAGGAGCAAAATGAAGAGGTATCAACTAAACTAGGTGAAGAGGATGAATCAGATAACAATGAAGTTAAGTACAATTCTGTGCAACAGGAGCATTCCCCGTCTCCTCCCTCAACTAACCCTTCAGGGGTGGAGCAAGAAGGAGGAGGTGAAGAGGCAGAAACACAAACAGAATTGCCTGTGAAGTAGCCTATGACAAGATTAGAAAAAGATTGGTTAAGGTTAAGAGAGAGGGACAGGATGTAAGTGATTTTATACATGCATATGCTGTAATTAAAGAGATTGACTTTTTAGGTCAAAAAAAGAGAAGATATACTCCTTTTGATTTGAATAAAATTAAGGATTTGAAAAAAAAAGGTTGTACCCTTTATGGGGCTACATCAGCTTATGTTAAAATGTTACTAGATGTTTTTTCTTATGAAATCCTAACGCCCAATGATTGGAAATCCGTAGCTAGGACATGTTTAGAACCTGGACAAAACTTGTTGTGGCTTTTGGAGTTTCATGAATTATGTAGAATTCAAGCCAGATGCAATATGGAAAACAAGAGTTAACACATAATTCATTTTTGACCAACTACCAGGTGAAGGTCAGTATGGAGAGAATTCAGAACAAATTGATTATCCCATAACAGTGTATGAGCAAATTACTAAGGCTGCAATAAAAGCTTGGGGTTCCCTTCCCAGACAGAAAGGTCGAGGGGAAGTTTTCACAAAAATAGAGCAAGGTCCCAATGAACCTTTTGCAGATTTTGTGGGACATCTACAAACTGCTGTCAAAAGAACTATTGGAGAAAATGCAGCTACAGAAATAATGACCAACATCTGGCTATGGAGAATGTCAATGAGGTTTGCAATAGAACTATATAGGGTCTAGACAAAGATGCTTCTTTAGAGGAGATCATAAGATGCTATGCTACAGTGTGAACAAATACTTTTTACACCTAGTATATGATGAATATGGAAAGACAGGGTCCCTCCAGGAAAGAGACTTCTAGAGAAACTTGTCAATGTTTTCAACGTGGAAAAGTTGTACATCTTAGAGTTCAGGGTAGATATGGAGATAGAGTGAGAAGACAGGCTGAGAGAAGACCTAAGACTCCATGTCCACAATGTCACAAGGGCTTCCACTGGGCCTCGGAATGTAGATTGATCCAGGGAAATGAGAGACAATAGGACACTACAGATAGCTTTGATTAAATGATGTTAAAAAGCTTTTACACAAACAAAAGTTGATAAATGATCAAAGAATATGCATAAACCGTTTCTGAAGAACAATCAAGGCTATCAATAGTCACAAGAAAAAATACTCTGAATCACTACTGACTAGAGAAATGAAAATCTGCACAACTTTGAGATTCCACTTCACATTTATCAAATTGACTAACTTAAAGGAAGGAAGAGTAACAAATGTTATAAGGGATATGGAAAAATTGGGACACTAATGCATTTTTGGTGGAATTGTTAACTACCCCAACCATTCTGGGAAACAATTTGGAATTATGCTCCAAGGATTATAAACTGTGTGTGCCCTTTGATGCACAAATACCACTATTGTATCTGAATATTAAAGAGAAGAGAAAATGACCTATATGTATCAACATAATTTCATAATTTCTGATGGTTCTTTTCGAGAAAACAACCTTCTTAAATAGCTAAAGGTTGTTTCCTTACCAGTTTCTAAATAATTTTGTTTCTTATGTGTATCTTTATATCTACACATTGCCACACAGACATTTGTGTGTGTGTGTTTGTGTGTGTGTGTGTGTGTGTGTGTGTGTGTGTGTGTGTGTGTGTTCCAACTCCTGGATTGCCAGATGATGAGAAGAGATTTAAAAACTAGTAAATAGAAGGAAATTAGATAGGTTAACTGCCTGGGAAAGAGGGTTTACTTGCATTATAACAAATAGAAGGAAACAGATGGAAAAGGAAAAAAATTAGTGGAAATAAGCACCTGTAGAGAGAAAGAAAAAGAGAAAAACCTCAAAACAAAGGAGAAGATCTAAAGAAACATCTGACACTGAAAGATCATGGCTGATGAAGACTATTGTAGTAGTTTAAAACTTGCAGGAATTATTGAATTTCTGGCACATGAATTAATGGACAAAAATGTATAAATTCTCAATTTATGATTATTTGATCATGTTATTTGTTACATCAATTCTAGCATATGCTATGTTACTTGGTGTTTATGTAATTTATGTAATTATGTGTAATACCTCCCATATTGATGGATTCATGTTTCAAAGTAATGACCACACTATGTTCTAAATCAAAAGAAAGGGGGAGATGTTAGGATTACTAGGTGCTAACTCGATTGTCTAATTTAGTATGGTACTTAACAATTCTCTAGCTCAGAGTTCACACCTTTAGTTCAAATTTTTAAAGGAGTTTATAAGTTTAAAAGGAGCTTGCTCATTGGTCAGTAAGGAGTTCCCACAAACCCTGGAGTATACACAAGCCCATTCTCTAAGAGGATAAAAGGAGGAGTCAGTCTGGAAGGCAGCAGTCTGGATTGGAATAAGGACAAGACTTCCCAGTAGAACTTCGGGGAAGCTGGAGGAGATTAAGAGCCAGAATTCAGGGAGAAGAGGATTGAGAATCTACCTTTGCTATGGCTGGAGTCTCCATAAGCCTCTCAAGAAACCTGCTCCCAGAGAAAAGGATTTACAGAAAAGTGATCTCCTCCCAGAGAATGATCAGAAATCTAGAGAGACCACAGAACATTTACAGTGTTGAGTCTTGTGTCAGGAAGACTAATCTTCCTCACTTCAAATCTGACTTCAGAAACATGCTAATCATTTGTCCTCGGCAAGTCACTTAATATTGTTTCTCTCAGTTTTCTCCTTTGTAAAAATAAATTGCAGAAGAGAATAACAAACATCCCAGGATCTTTGTCAAGAAAATCCCAAATGAGGGGGTCAGAGCCAACATGGTGGAGAAGGCACACATGTCTTTCTAACCTCTCTCATACCATCAGGACCAATTTTAAATTCAGCCAAAAAAATAGCACTTGACTGGTAAAACCAATAAAGATTAGAAGTACAACAACTTGGGGGCGGAGCCAAGATGGCGGAGAAGGTACACGCCACTGTGTAAGCTCCTTTCTTCCCTCACAACCAACTAGATTTAATCAGCCTCAGAAATAGCGTTGGACTGATAGAATCCACAAAAACTGGAAGCACGACTTACCAGCTGAAGAGAATCTGGAGTTTCAGCAGGAAAGGTCAGCTCCCAGGGGAGGAAGAAGAGAGGCCAGCAAAGACAGTGGGGTAGTGACACACTGCACCGGTCGCGCTGGGGAGGGCTCTGGGATCAGAGAATCCACTGACATAAAAGAATCTGGCACAGGCTGTTAGCTCTTCTCTGCTTATAAAACAGCAGATCATGGGAGAAATATAAGCCACTTTAAAATTTAAAACTAGATTGGATCTTCCCGGATCCCAGGGGTGACTCAGCAGATCTTGGTACCAGGACATAGGCAATCCAGGCTTTCACCTCGGGGTAGTTAAGAGATTGAAGAGTGGGCGGGGCGGGAACTCATAGTGCCTGGTCTCGGCTGGTGGCTGTGGAACGGAAGTCCCAGAGAAGCGGAACCTTTGAACTAGGGACCGCGGTTTCTGGCAGACACTTCCAGTTTGAGCTCAGGCTTTTCACATCACCTGCTGCAGACATCCACGCCCATCGGGACACATAGCCTAGGCTTTGAGTCACCTTTGCTGTTCACTCTCAACTTCAGGGAAGCCGGTAAAACACAGCGACCTTGGGGCACAGCAGTGCTGGTCACCTCTGAGGCATTTCCAGGGAGGGGGTGGGGAACTCTTTCCCAGAGCTCTCTCTTAGCTCAGGCGCAAGAGCTGCTGCATCCATCCAGTCTGGGAGGAAGCTAGTAAAGAAATAAATAAATAATTTCCTACCCCAGGGACAGACCCTAAAAGATTTTTTAAAGTATGAGCAAGAAGCTCAAAAAAACCATAGATTCCTTCTACACAGAGAAAGAGCGGGTATCCAACCCCAAGGAAGTTAACAGCAGAGAGTCAGCAGATAACTACCTAAAGGGGAACGATTCCTGCCCCCCATCATATAACTCTCTCCTAGAAGAGACTATTAAAAAGTGAAGAGAGTTTGAAGAAAAATAGGGAAAGGAAAGGGAAGCTATGATAGAGAATAACAACATCCTGAAATTGGAGTTGGAAAAAATAAAGAATTCACAGGAAATGCAGGGCAACAAAATTAGTGAATTAGAAAAGGTAAAAAAATCACAGAAAAGTAGGATTTCTGAATTGGAGAAGATAAAAAAGTCCCAAGAAAATAAGATTTCTGAATTGGAAAAAGAAAATAATTCTCAAAAATAAAAAATAAAAAATTAGGGAAATGGAAAAAAAATTCAATAGAGCAAAATAATTCATTTAAAAACAAAATTGGGCATTTACAAAAAGAACTAAAAACTGTGAAAGAAGAAAATAACTCCTTAAAAGTCAGGATGGAACAAATAGAAATGAATGATTCACAGAGAACCCAAGAATCAGTCAAACAAAACAAAACAAAACAAAAAAAAAAAAAGAGAAGTTGGGAACAATGTCAAATACTTACTGGGAAAATCTATAGACCTGGAAAATAGATCTAGGAGAGATAATCTGCGGATCATTGGACTTCCCGAAAACTATGACCAAAAAAAGAGCCTAGATTCTATCTTACAAGAAATTATCAAAGAGAACTGTCAAGAGATAATAGAAACAGAGGGGAAAGTAGATGTGGAAAGAATTCATCGAACTCCTTCTGAAATAGACCCTAAAAAAAGAACACCACGGAATATTGTGGCTAAGCTGCCAAAAATTATCACACAAAGGAGAAAATCCTGCAAGCAGCTAGAAAAAAAACAATTTAAATACCAAGGTGCCACAATAAGGGTCACACAAGATCTGGCTGCCTCCACATTAAAAGATAGAAGGGCCTGGAACCTGATATTCCGAAAAGGCAAAAGATCAAGGATTGCAAAAAAGAATAAACTACCCAGCTAAGTTTAGCATCTTTTTTCTATGGAAGAAGAGGGTCATTCAATGAAATAGAGGAATTCCATATATTGATAAGAAAAAAACCAGACTTAAACAAAAAATTTGATCTACATCCACAAGAATGAAGAGAAACAGAAAAAGGTACACAGAACCCTTGAGAACTATAACTCTGTTGTGGGTATATAGAAAGTACGCATGGATAATTTGATTTTACTGATATAAAAGAAAAAAAAAGGAGGGGGTGTAGTAAAGGGAAGGGGGTAGTATCAGAAAAAGGGGAGGGTGTGATAAAAAGAGGGGAACTACATCCCAGGAAGAGGCATAGAAAATACACCATATCTGAGGGAACTTAGTGAGGGGGAGAATCATTGTGTAAATCTTACTCTCATCAGAAGAGTCTCAAAGAATAAATAATTGTCATATTTGTTTTTCAGAGAATTCTCTCTCACATCATTAAAAGGGGGAAGAGGAAAAGGGAAAAGGAAAAGGAGAATAAGGGAAGGGACGTGGAGGGAGGGGGGAAGGATACTAAAAAAAAAAGGGAAGGTTGTGCGTCACAAGGGGGGGGTCTATAAATTAAGTGTTGGGGAAGGGGTTCAGGGGGGTCAAGGGAAAAGGCATAATCTGGGGATAATATGATGGCAGGAAATACAGAATTAGTAATTTTAACTGTAAATATGAATGGGATGAATGCTCCCATCAAGCGGAGACAGATAGCAGACTGGATCAAAAATCAGAACCCTACAATATGTTGTTTACAGGAAACACACTTAAAGCAGGGAGATACATATAGAGTAAAGGTAAAAGGTTGGAGCAGAATCTACTATGCTTCAGGTAAAGCCAAAAAAGCAGGGGTAGCTATCCTTATCTCAGATCAAGCAAAAGCAGAAGTTGATCTAATTAAAAGAGATAAGGAAGGAAACTATATCCTGCTGAAAGGTAGCATAAATAATGAAGCCATATCGATACTAAACATATATGCACCAAGTGGTATAGCATTTAAATTTCTAAAGGAAAAGTTAAGAGAACTGCAAGAAGAAATAGACAGTAAAACTATAATAGTGGGAGATCTCAACCTTGCACTCTCAGATTTAGACAAATCAAACCACAAAACAAACAAGAAAGAAATTAAAAAAGTAAATAGAACATTAGAAAAACTAGGTATGATAGAACTTTGGAGAAAACTGAATGGCAATAGAAAGGAATATGCTTTCTTCTCAGCAGTTCATGGATCCTATACAAGAATTGACCATATATTAGGACATAAAGATCTCAAAATTAAATGTAGGAAGGCAGAAATAATAAATGCCTTCTTCTCAGACCACAATGCAATAAAAGCTACATTCAGTAAAAAGTTAGGGATAAATAGACCAAAAAGTAATTGGAAACTGAATAATCTCATCTTAAAGAATGACTGGGTGAAAGAGCAAATTATAGAAACAATTAATAATTTCACCCAAGATAATGACAATGATGAGACATCATACCAAAATCTGTGGGATGCAGCTAAAGCAGTAATGAGGGGAAATTTTATATCTTTAGAGGCTTATTTGAAGAAAATAGAGAAAGAGAAGATTAATGAATTGGGCTTGCAACTTAAAAGGGTAGAAAAAGACCAAATTAAAAACCCCCAACCAAAAATTAAACTGGAAATACAAAAATTAAAAGGAGAAATCAATAATATTGAAAGTAAAAAAACTATTGAATTAATAAATAAAACCAAGAGTTGGTTTTATGAAAAAGCCAATAAAATAGATAAACCTTTGGTAAATTTGATCAAAAAAAAAGAAAGAGGAAAATCAAATTGTTAGTCTTGCAAATGAAAAGGTGGATCTTTCGACCAATGAAGAGGAAATAAGAGAAATAATAAGGAGTTACTTTGCCCAATTTTATGCCAATAAATTTGATAACTTAAGTGAAATGGATGATTTCCTCCAAAAATATAGCCTTCTTGGATTAACAGAGGAGGAAATAAATTACTTAAATAGTCCCATTTCAGAAAAAAGAAATAGAACAAGCTATTAATCAACTCCCCAGGAAAAAATCCCCAGGACCAGATGGATTTACATGTGAATTCTACCAAACATTTAAAGAACAATTAGCCCCAATGCTATATAAACTATTTGAAAAAATAGGGAATGAAGGAGTCCTACCAAGCTCCTTTTATGACAAAGACATGGTACTGATACCTAAACCAGGTCGATTGAAAACTGAGAAAGAAAATTATAGATCAAATTCCTTAATGAATATTGATTCTAAAATCTTAAATAAGATATTAGCAAAAAGACTTCAGAAAATCATCCCCAGGATACAGTATGATCAAGTAGGATTCATACCAGGAATGCAGGGCTGGTTTAATATTAGGAAAACTATTAGTATAATTGACCATATTAATAATCAAATTAATAAGAACCATATGATCATCTCAATAGATGCAGAAAAAGCATTTGGCAAAATCCAACATCCATTCCTAATAAAAACTCTTGAGAGTATAGGAATAAATGGATTATTCCTTACAATAATCAGGAGCATATATTTAAGACCTTCATTAAGCATAATATGCAATAGAAATAAACTGCAACATTTCCCAGTAAGATCAGGAGTGAAACAAGTTTGCCCACTATCACCATTACTATTCAATATAGTACTAGAAACGCTAGCCTCGGCAAAAAGAGCCAAGAAAGAGATTCAAGGAATTAGAGTATGAAATGAGTAAATCAAACTATAACTCTTTGCAGATGACATGATGGTATACTTAGAGAACCCCAAAGACTCTGCTAAAAAGCTATTAGAAATAATTCAGAATTTTAGCAAAGTGGCAGGTTACAAAATAAATCCACATAAATCCTCAGCATTCTTATATATCACCAACAAAATGCAACAGCAAGAGATACAAAGAGAAATTCCATTCCAAACAAATGTTGAGAGTATAAAGTATTTGGGAATCCATCTACCAAAGAATAGTCAGGAATTATATGAGAAAAATTACAAAATACTTGCCACAAAAATAAAGTCAGATTTAAATAATTGGAAAGACATTCAGTGTTCTTGGTTAGGCCGAGCGAATATAATAAAGATGACAATACTCCCCAAACTAATCTATTTATTTAGTGCTATACCAATCATACTCCCAAGAAACTATTTTAATGACCTAGAAAAAATAACAACAAAATTCATATGGAAGAATAAAAGGTCGAGAACTGCAAGGGAACTAATGAAAAAAAGTCAGAGGAAGGTGGTCTAAGTGTACCTGATCTAGAGCTATATTATATAGCAGCAGTCACCAAAACCATTTGGTACTGGCTAAGAAATAGAACAGTAGATCAGTGGAACAGATTAGATACAAGGGACAAAAAAGGGTACATCTACAGCAATCTAATTTTTGACAAATCCAAAGATACCAACATTAGGGACAAAAATTCATTATTTGGAAGAAACTGTTGGGAAAACTGGAAATTAGTATGGCAGAAATTAGATATGGATCCACACTTAACACCATATACCAAGATAAGATCAAAATGGGTCCATGATTTAGGCATAAAGAATGAGATCATAAATAGATTAGAGGAACAGAGAATAGTCTACCTATCAGACCTGTGGAGGACGAAGGAATTTATGACCAGAGGAGAACTAGAGATCATTATTGATCACAAAATAGAAGATTTTGATTACATCAAACTAAAAAGTTTCTGTACAAACAATACTAATGCAAACAAGATTATAAGGGAAGTAACTAATTGGGAAAATATTTTTAAAAGTAAAGGTTCTGACAAAGGTCTCATCTCCAAAATATATAGAGAACTGAACCTGATTTATAGGAAACCAATCCATTCTCCAATTGATAAATGGTCAAGGGATATGAACAGACAATTCTCAGATGATGAAATTGAAACTATTTCCACTCATATGAAAGAGTGTTCCAAATCACTACTGATCAGAGAAATGCAAATTAAGACAACTCTGAGATACCACTACACACCTGTCAGATTGGCTAAGATGACAGGATCAAATGATGATGAATGTTGGAGGGGATGTGGGAAAACTGGGACACTGATAAATTGTTGGTGGAGTTGCAAAAGAATCCAGCCATTCTGGAGAGCTATTTGGAACTATGCCCACAAAGTTGTCAAACTGTGCATACCCTTTGACCCAGCATTGCTGTTATTGGGATTATATCCCAAAGAAATACTAAAGAGTGGAAAGGCACCTGTGTGTGCCAAAATGTTTGTGGCAGCTCTTTTTATTGTAGCTAGAAACTGGAAGTTGAATGGATGTCCATCAATTGGAGAATGTTTGGGTAAATTGTGGTATGTGAAGGTTATGGAATATTATTGCTCTGTAAGAAATGACCATCAGGAGGAATACAGAGAGGCTTGGAGAGACTTAAATCAACTGTTGCTGAGTGAGATGAGCAGAAGCAGAAGATCACTATACACTTCAACAACAATACTGAATGAGGATGTATTCTGATGGAAGTGGAAATCTTCAACATAAAGAAGATCCAACTCACTTCCAGTTTATCAATGATGGACAGAAATAACTATACCCAGAGAAGGAACACTGGGAAGCAAATGTAAATTGTTAGCACTACTGTCTATCTACCCAGGTTACTTATACCTTCGGAAGGTAATAATTAATGTGCAACAAGAAAAAGGTATTTACACACATATATTGTATCTAGGTTATATTGTAACACATGTAAAATGTATGGGATTATCTGTCATCGGGGGGAGGGAGTGGAGGGAGGGAGGGGATAATTTGTAAAAATGAATAAAAAAAAAAAAAAAAGAAGTACAACAACTTACTAGAAAAGATAATCTGGAATTTCATCAGAAAAGGTTTGTCCTGAGGGGTGGGAATAGACCAGTCTTTGGCCTGTGGTTGTGACACTTAGACTGTTCAGCCTCTAGCCTCAGGGCAGTGGCTAGGCTACACAGCAGGGTTTCTTCACTGGGCACTTCCACAGCTTAGCCTTGCTAACCAGATCTAAATCACTTTCGGGGGGTGGGGCAGAACTCTCCCAGAGCACTCTTGTACTTTGCTGCTCTTTGCAGCCCATTCATAAGACAGCTCGTCCATGTAGTTATCCCTGTTCTGCAGAGGAAGCTGGTAACGTCCTTGCCCTGAAGGCAGACAATACAGGCTTTAAAAAATGAGTAAAAAATCAAAAGGACTAATCAATAGCTTCTATATAGAAAGAGAACAGGATTAGTGAGCTGGAAAAGGAAAACAGCATTAGTGAGCTGGATAAAGAAATCAGCTCTCTAAAAAAAATTGGATAAAATGGAAAAAAATTCCATAGAAGAAAAAAACTCACTTAAAAACACAATTGAACAATTACAAAAAGATATAAAAAAGTGAGTGAAGAAAGTATATCATTGAAAATTAGACTTGAACAAGTAGAAATGAATGAATCAAGGACAAACCAAGAAATAGTCAGGCAAAACCAGAGAAATGAAACAATTGAAAAGAATGTCAAGTACCGTATTAGAAAGACAACAGACCTGGAAAACAGATCCAGGAGAGACAATTTGAGAATAATCAGACTCCCTGAAAAATGTGAAGAAAAAAAGAGCTTGGAAACTATTTTCGAGGAAATTATCAAAGAGAACTGCCCAAACGTTTTGGAAACACAGGGTAAAATAGACATTGAAAAAAATTCATCAATCACCTACTGAAAGGGACCCTAAAATCAAAATTCCAAGAAATATAGTGGCCAAGTTTAAGAACCATCAGACAAAATACTGGAAGCTGCTAGAAAAAAGCAATTCAGATATGGAGGAGCCAGAATAAGTATAACCCAGAATCTAGCAGCGTCCATATTAAAATACTGAAGGGCCTGGAACATGATATTCCCAAAGGCTAAGGAACTTTGTAGGAAGCCAAGAGTAGCTTACCCAGCAAAAATGAGCATCGTTTTCCAGGCAAGACGATAGACATTTAATGAAATAAATGAATTCCATCTATTCTTGATTAAAAAACCAGACCTGCATAAAATGTTTGATATTCAAATACAGAACTCAAGAGATTTCTAAAAAGGTAAAAAGAAATCTTGAGAACTATATTTTTGCCATAAAAATATGACAATAATGAGACATCAAAATGTGTGGGATACAGCCAAAGCAGTAATATGGGGAAGTTTTATATCTCTACAGGCCTACTTGCATAAAATAGAGAAAGAGACGGCCAACAAATTGGGTTTACAACTAAAATTGCTAGAAAAGGAACAAATAAAAAAAAAAAAAAGCAAACACAAAACTTAAAATTCTAAAAATAAAAGGTGAGATTAATAAATTTGAAAGTTAAAAAAAAAACTATTGAATTAATAAAACTAAGAGTTGGTTCTATGAAAAAAATCAACAAAATAGACAAACTTTTAGTAAAGCTGATTAAAAAAAGGAAAGAGATAAAGCAAATTGTTAGTCTTGAAAATGAAAAGGGAGAACTCACCACTAATGAAGAGGAAATTAGAACAAAATTTAGGAGCAACTTTGCTCAACTTTATGCCAGTAAATTGAATAACTTAAATGAAATGGAAGGATAACTTAAAAAATATAGCTTGACCAGATTAACAGAGGAACAAGTAAGCAGTCTAAATAGTCCCATCTCAGAAAAAGAAATAGAACAACTATTAACCAACTTCCTAAGAAAAATCCCCAGGACCAGAAGGATTTACATATGAATTCTACCAAACATTTAAAGAACAACTAACTCCAATGCTATATAAAGTATTTGATTGATTGAAGGAGGCCTACCAAATTCCTTTTATGACAAAGACATGGTACTGATACCTAAACCAGGTAGAACAAAAATTGAGAAAGAAAACTACAGACCAATCTTCTTCATGAATATTGATGCTAAAATCTTAAATAAGATATTAGCAAAAAGACTTCAGAAAATCATCCCCAGGATAATACACTATGATCAAGTAGGATTTATACCAGGAATGCAGAGTTGGTTTAATATTAGGAAAACTATTAGTATAATTGACCATATTAATAATCAAATTAATAAAAACCATATGATCATCTCAATAGATGCAGAAAAAGCATTTGATAAAATCCAACATCCATTCTTACTAAAAACGCTTGAGAGTATAGGAATAAATGTACTAATCCTTAAAATAATAAGGAGCATATATTTAAAACTGTCAGTAAACATCATATGTAATGGCGATAAACTGGAACCTTTAACTTTAAGATCAGGAGTGAAACAAGGTTGCCAACTATCACTATTACTTTTCAACATAGTACTAGAAATGCTAGCCTGGGCAATAAGAGCCAAGAAAGAGATTCAAGGAATTAGAGTAGGAAATGAGAAAATCAAACTATCAGTCTTTGCTGATGATATGATGGTATACTTAGAGAACCCCAAAGACTCTGCTAAAAAGCTATTAGAAATAATTCAGAACTTTAGCAAATTTGCAGGATACAA